>NC_135871.1:3756102-4038602 GCF_031162955.1 Sander vitreus | reverse complement strand
ATGTTATGATTGAGCCGGTCCAGAGTGCTCAGTAGAGATGTCCCGAGCCAATCCTATACTGAGCCTGCTAGTGTTGTAAATGAAAAGGGACCCTGTTCTGACACCCGGGTTGGCAAAATAACATTCTCAGATTTTCCATTTAGTTGGAACTGATCGTCGCGTCACAGGTTAAACTGGCAAACGTCGGCGTGAGTAATTTGACGACCAAAAACAAATCTTGTCAATCGTCCCGTTGATGTGCTCTGTGCGGGTCTGCATTCAGCTAAAGATCTTTTGGAGGGTGGGGAAGAAGCTCCACGTTGTAACACTACTGTAAAACCGCGTATGGACGCATTTTTGTAGTCTCAACAACTGCAACAAACGTCTTCTCTCTAGCCTCTTTCCCACTGTAAAAAAAAAAAAAAACACTAACATCTGGCTTTTGTCTTTAGTGGGAAAAGTTACAAATGGCATTCATTGAAATGGACAAAAGGACTTTGACACACCAGAAATAAAAAAAAAGAGACTTGCTCAGCTACTGGCAATAGGAAAGGAGTCCATCGCCTGTTTTTAAGCAGGTTTTTCCACGTTTAATAAACCTGCATATATGCACCAATTTTGGTGGAAAATGGTACCGCTAGCGGCTCTGTGAGACTAATTATACACAGTGTTTAAGTGAGGTTAATGCTAACCGCTTGCTAACCGGTAGGCAGATTTAGTTACCTTTGGACGTAGTCAAGCTAGCCGTTTCCCCGTTTCCAGTCTTTGTGCTAGGCTAATCTGACAGGCTTCCTTCTTTACAAAAACAACCCTAACACAATAGTGTGGACGCACATCGTGCACACATAAACAGCCGTTTCCCATATAGCTAGCTTAGTACAGGCGTCAAACACCATTGCTTGTGCCTGTTTTTGTTCAAGCCCTTAGCAAAAGTTTAGTTTAACTGTTTCCTGTGTTTGGATTTCTGTCATAATTTAGTATTTACTTCACCTCTGCGACTGAAAATGGTCAGTCTGCTTTAACTCCAGTACAAAGTGGCTGAAAGAAAATCAGAGAGGTGAAAGATGCTAACTGAAATTACAAACCTCTGCTATGCCCTTGAAGTAATCCTTGGAAGCCTTGAGAGCCCTTGACTTGTGGTCCTGTATTATGAATGCTCTTAAATCCAGGCAGCCTATTGTATTAAAAAGCCTAATGGATGGTTTGACAATGCTTTAGGAAATTATATTTACGTGACAAATACATACATTCACAGTATGTCTGCTTTACAGTATGTCTCAATTACTGTCCATGTCTACATACTGTGTTTTTGCTCTCTCTCTCTCTCTCTCTCTCTCTACAAAGCAAACTTTATCAGAACATTGCAATCCTGCATTCCACAGATTCTTAGCACTTGGCAACCGACTAACACACAGAGCAAAGAGAGGGAGGGAGGGAGAGAGAAGGAGGAGGAAGGCAAGAGGAAGATAGGAAAAATAAAAGCAGGTGTACATACTTACTAGTCCTTGCACAAAGTGTCTACACTTTCTATTTTTTAGCTGTACAAAAATAGAAATAAATCATGCTGTGTGTTTGCAAAATTATTTAATTTGTGTGTGTGCGCGCGTTTTTTTTTTTTTAAATAGATAAAAAGTAGTTTAGTCTTCGAACAGCTTGCTACTATTTAGAAATATGGTTGAATTTTTTTGTAGTTTGAATTGAGGGGCAACAATTCATGCTGTTCTCTACTGTACGCTGTGAATGTCAACACCAAATGCTATTCAAAAATCAGCCTATTTAATGGGGCCTGTCTTTATCAGCAAAAGTACACACTTGGTAGTGCATGACTGAGGGGCACTTTTTCAGTTTGGCTTCCATGCAATCTCAACTCTTGACACTACTCACTGCCGCGTTATTATGGAACCCACGCAACTTCTAGGCAAGACCTGCCCTTCAATAGCATAGCACACGCTACTATTGGCCAGGCATCCATGCTTAAGCAAGGTAACGCAACCCGATATGTTCAGGTCCTATCCCCTGACCAGTCGGCTATCCTAACCTTAACTACTCCAGGTCAATGCCTAACCCCAACCAATCGGGCTGCTTCGTAGTGCCTAGAAATTGCTTGGGATCCATAATAACGCCTCACTGCCAAAACAAAAAGGTGGCATTTTGGTTTGGACAAAAACAGTTTAAATAATAAATAACCGATTATTTGCTATAGGTTTGCTTTTTTTCTAAAAAAGCTGAGAACACACTGACCAGTGCCATATTTTTGAGTGTAGCTTAACATTTAGCTTGACAGGGCTTAACACATCAAGCTAAACTGAGATTTTAGGCATAATTACTACAAGCGAGGGGAAACATCTAGCCTGGCTCTGTCCAAAAGGTCAAACATACATCTAATTACCACATTGTATCTTGTTTGTTTAACCTGTACATTACATAACCATATGTAACCGTTTTTTTATTTTACATTTTTTGTTGGAGTCCTGATTAAAACAAACAAGATGTTATTTAGCGCTCTTTAAAAGTGCTGGTAACTGTATTACCCAAACTGTTGATTTCAAATCTTAAAACGTATCCCCTTTAAGGTTAGTAAAGAAATGTAGTGAAGAGAAAACCTTTTGACACAAAAAAACACACACAACATTGTCTTTGCATAACCCTCCTGTTGTAACTTCTGTTAAAGAAGTTTCTATATCAGAAATTTGGGTTTCTTTTAACCAAATTGTAAAAAGAAAATTACGTGGATGTTTCCGTACAACGCTCTTCACAAGTAAAATAAAAGACCAGTTCACTACTTTCATTGGATTTGGGTGTTTTATTCAATTTTATAGCATTCAAAATAACATTATGAAAGAACGTTGAAAAAAAGTGACAATAACACCGGAGAAAAGCGACCCAAGTGTCTTATGGTTTTCATTATTTAAATTTTGACCCAGAAAAACAAAAAGTTGCAGTCGACGAAGGAAGCAGCAGGGTTAAGTAAAATGTGGTCTAGATTTTAAGAAAAGCTAGCACTACCAATGTCATTGATGCAAGGTAACCTGGTCTGATTTGTGTACAGTAAATACACCAAGGTGACAGTTCATTCATTGGTGATTAATATTTAATGTTTAAAACTGCCACAGAGGAAACCTTTAAAGTATGGCAAGCGCCGTGTCTGTGTTCTCTTATCCATTCAAGAGGCACTTTTTATATATATATATATATATATATATATATATATATATATATATATATATATATATATATATATATATATATATATATATACACATATACACATATATATACACACACACACACACACACACACACAGAAAGAGCCACATTGTGCCAGTTTAAACACCATTAAAAGTACAGTATATCAAGGACCCAGGCACTTCAGATGACCTCTAGCTGTGTCACGTGCCAAAGTTAACCTTTGAAGTCCCGCACCGAGAGCTTAAAGTACAATTTATTCTGTTGGCCATAGTTTGTCGTTGATTTTTGGATTACAATAATTTTTTCCATGGTCTCCATGTGTGACATTGTTTCTGTGCTAATGATCCATTTCTTGTAGCCCATGCTTATAGTGCTGCAGGAATGAGTGAGTCCTAAAAACCGGACACGAGTTAGCATTTTCGGACTTCCGGTTTCCTCGACTGGAAGTCAATGGGTTTTTGGTTAGATGCCTGAAATAAGGCCTGTTGTTAAAACAAAGTTAGGAGTTTTTAATATTTTGTTCTATGACATAAAATACGTCAGTAAATACCCCACTCGTAGATTTTAAAGCTTGTAAATGTTTAAAAAAAAAAAAAGAAAAGGCGGTTGCTAACAAGTGGCTAAATGAGTGTACAAAACATCAAACCAAACACACAAAATCAGTTGGAAGCTTGCGGTGGTGCGACCGTGGTGTACTTAGTTTATAGCCTAATAATAATAATAATAAATAAGCTTTTTACTTCTGGCGATTGCATTTACGCTTCAAAAATAATAAAAGTGGTATTCATTTGTAAAGATGATCTTGCTGAACAAAACGAGCAAGAATCATAGGCTTTTGTTTGCCTCAGAGCTATTTTCTGCAATAACCATGAAGCTATAAAAAAAAAAAAGAAATCCTGTTGGCTTTTTGTCGAGGGATTCTGGGAGATGCTAACTTGCGTGTCGGCCTACTAAAATATATTCTCTTATATATTCTCTATTCCAAACCAATCTGAACTGTAAACCACTTCACTTTCTTTGCACTTGAAGACTTTTGCTATCTGGATACTTAAAATACTAAAATTTCAGTGGATTCTCACCTGATATGTACGGCATTTTGCCTGATGAAAAAGCCACCAAACTCATCTACTTTCACTTTTCTTTAGACTTGGCAGGAAGTTAGATACAATGTGTGATTATCAACCGGGCAAAGCAGTAACTGCTCCAGGGCCCCAGAGCCTGCTTGCTTACTAAATTGAATGACTGTCAAAACAGGTTTTTAGCACTTTTGAGATTTGCATTTGAACAGTCAAAAATGTTCTTACCATTTCCTTAACCTAAGAGCCCTAAGGGATCGTCCATGATAGGGTACCGTACGAAACGGCACCTCTGATTAATATTTAGATAATTTGATAACGGTTTAATTTAGCCACTTACCGATTTTTCCTGCTAAAAGCTAAGGAGTTAGCCATCACGGGGGTGTCTTTGGTGTCTTTGTAGCCTTTACAGAAGGTTTTCTATCCAGCCTGGAAGTTGTGCCTCTTTTCGGAGTTGTTCAGCAATAAATCCAAACGCTTACATCCTAGATTTATCCACTTGATGTCCATAATTTATCAATTCTCCATCATTTTTGCCGCAAGCTCGATGCTAGCTGCCATTTTGAATATCCCATGATGCTTTGCGAGATTGTGTTGACGTCTTTCAACCAATGGGAAGGCAGGTCCGTCATACAAAGAGTATATGGAGTGGAAAGATGTATCACTTCAGCGAATCTGAGCGAGAACAAAGGCTATAGAGTGGTAAGATAGGTCACTCCAGTCTATTACTAGTCTATTAGTTCTACAGCGAAGAATGTTTTGAGATGTGGCACACATTTGGGCCTTTTTTGAAGAAATGTAAATAGTTTGTCCTTTTACATGCGTTATAATGTTCATTATGTTTATTTTTACACTGCATGACTCCAAATATATAGGAGACTTGTTTTAGAACATTGCTGTGTGTGAGATTTCAATAAATATGACATTATTATTTGATTATTGGCATAAGTGAATGTCATGAGGGCAAAAGCGTCCGGACTTTTTTTGAAAAAAAATGTATATATTTTGTCAACTGTATAAATTATAATGTTTATTTCTTCACAGTGTGACTCCTAATACATATGGGAACTGATTTAGACAGGAGATTGGCTTAGCTTTTATTGATCTGTGTGTTGATACATATCTGTGAGATTCATGTTCCGTTTTATTTATTTATTTGTCTTTAAGGTCATACAACCTTTTTTTACATTCAAGTGACCTCACTGCAGCACAAATATTCTAATAGCCCAGTTTTTCCTGAAAAAAAATGATGTTCATAAATTGACTGTAGACAACATGGTTGTTTTACAAGCTTTTTTAGAAAATAAAACCAGACGGACAATGAACTGTAAAAATGACCTTAGATTTCTGAGCGTTAAACACACACAAGCTATACAACTTCCTAACTGAAGTGTTAATTGGTGACTCAGTACCAGAGTTCGTGAAGTGTCAAGCTGTACCTCCACTCCACTAGTTACTGCTCATGTTGGATTTTACATTCACGCGTTTCCATGGCTCTGATGTCAAACAACCTGATTTTCCACAAAATTTGTAAACGTTTCTCAGACAGTAGAGAAGTCCCTCCCCTTCTGGTGGACCGCCATGGGCCCTTATTTCAGAAACAAATACATACGGTAGTTAACAGCTAGAGACAAAACTTTTTTTATCCCGTTTGAAATCTGCCACACACATATGCCATTACACATACGTTTGTAAATTTAAAACATCATTTTGCAAGTCAAGAAAGTCACAGTTTTTTGTAAAACTGTTGAAGTTTAAGACAGCGTAGTTAGACCATAATTAGAAAGACTACACACTCAAAAGTCGCGTAAGTGATGTCATAACTTCCTTTCTCGCTGAAGCTACTATGCCTGTGTGTTTGGTACCGGGATGTATATTTAAATATAAATATATTTGTCTCTTGCTATTGACCATAGACAGTATATAAACTGGACCATCAGATCCCGTTGCTCTGGACGGAGACCAGTAAAGGATATTAGAAGCACTTTTCCGGTGAGCGCTGAGCATTACTGCGCAGCCTCCAACTGAGAGAGACGACGTAAATGTGACGTGAGCAACCTGTCTGAAAGTTGGAAGTCTTCTGGTAGCTGAGCCAAGAGAAACCTCAATCATTCCCAATCTTGCAGAGAGCGTAGGTATATGTAAGGAGATAACATAGGCACAGGCTAATTATTAACTACCTAACTAAAATGCTAGTTAACATTAGTAATTAAACTTAAACAGCTAATGCAAGTCGAAACTGCCTGCGATATTCTCCTGTACTGTACGGTAATTCCTCTACTATGCGACAGTAAGTCGCTTGGTTATGACACAATCGTTAGCCTATTTTTACAAAAATAGCCTGCTACGGAGCCATAACATGAGATACAAGGTAATGGAGCCTTTTATACATTGTCGTGTTTCTTTAGAAATAAACAATGGACAAATAAAGTCTTTAAACGCTTCAGATGTAAAGTTATTCGCTGTCAAAGTGACGTCAAAATGAATGGCAGTCAATGGAATACTAACGGCGGGTGAGTACTTGTTAGCATCAAAATGGCGCCATAGGATCTACGGGTTGTTGACAGACACTTACCCCCTTGCTATTGACTACCGTACATATTTTTTTCCCCAAAATAAGGTTCCTTGTGGGACACCAGAAGGGGCGGGACTTCTCTAGTCAAGCACTTTCCACTTGTCCTTCAACAACCATCCTCCTTAAATCACCAGACTGAGATTGATACACCGTTCAGTAATATTTGAATCCAATTTAAACAAGTAATCTGTGCCCTTGACCTCGTAATTAGATTTTTTTCTAATCTTCATTAAAAACACTCGCCATTGAGTACAACCTTTGGATTAGTGTGTTAACATGTGTGTGTGTGTGTGTGTAGCTGGAATTTGCGTACAAGTTTCCATTCTTTATCTGATAGCACAGATCCTGCCCTTTTCCCTTCTTCCTCCGTGCAGCTCTCTCTCTCTGACGAGTTGACCTTGTATATCAGTCTCTGTCAGCAGTTTAACGGACCAGCGGATGTGCCAACCAGGGTGCTGAATACTAACTGAGCCGGCGGCCCGTGAAACCAGAACTCTGATTATTAACACGGCTGACTCCTAAAAAAAGGACAAAAACAGCAGGTTAATGTCCCTCAACACCCTCAGGTGCAGAGTACCAGGGGCCCGCAGGAAACTATGTTTAGCAATGGTGTTGGAAAAGTTGATAATAAACCCCCGGGTATTTCTTAATGAATGCCTAACGCCTACTAACACAGCGTTTCTAAAATGGGGGTTATGCAGGGTTTTTCCTGCATAGGGAACGTTTTGGCGCCGCCCAAAGACGTTTTAGCCAGCGCCAAAGGAAAATCGTGGCAATACTTGGGAAAAAAAAGTTTCCGTTATGCCTTTTATATTAATCAAGTGAACTGGACTTTGTGGTCAAGTGTAGTCGGATGCCAAAGCCCACTTTCCTTACTGCATTATATTCCATTATATTTTAAATTTGCCACCATAATTCTGTGTTTTTCTTGACATAAAATCATGGGAGGACCCCCACACCCCCCCTTTCATATGTGTGTGCCCAAAGGCCCACTCTGAGCCAGGAAAAAACCCTGCGTACACATACCCCAGGGGGTACGTGAGATTTGATTAAAAAGTTAAATTTAAAAAACATTAGTCACGCATAATTCCTAAATCTAAACATTTAAAATGTAGCATTTAGGTGCTTTTCAGTTACAATAGTGTATGTTTAGTAAACCAGAAACCAATGGCACAGCAGTGTGCCTGTTATTTATATATAAAAAAATAAATTAAAAAAAATAATTTGTGCTGGTCAGGGGGTACTAATAGTAGATTTTCGTTGACACAGCAACATACACATGCAAATCGGGATTTAACATGGACACTTTTTTTTTCAACTTTGCTTCATATGGCTCTACTGCAGTGCCTTTTATTTCTAAAATGTACTACTTTGTTACATTCGTTTTTTTAATAATTCTATTTTTTTTTAATGAATCAATATTTCTATCCAAATTAAAATCCTCTTTGCCTTCCTCCCTTATTTTCCACTCCAATTTTGAGTTGGACTCCAGATCCCTGCCCTATAATGTACTGCGGGGATGGGCCAAGAATTCAGGAAGTCGCTCCCGTCGTCTCCATGGCAACCCTGAGGTCAGCCATGCGAGGCCGGAGACCCCTCCTCAAACACAAAGAGCCCAGGAGGCCTGGATCAACACAAACAACCCGGTAACTGAAAAAGGACTTCCTGTGCAGCCTCTACAGCAACATATTTTCAGTATACAACATGAAAACTACTGTTAATCACTGGTCAAGATGCAGCATTGGATTGCAATGATGCCTGCTGTGAATTCAAGTTAAAAAAGGACTACATCAAGTTGTCTGATTGACAAACTGATGGCGTAAACCTCTGAATGTCCCGAGTAGATCTCAGGCTCTGCTGCTACATGCTAAAACTTTACTTTAAGTAGCACAGGATTAGTAAATTACAGTTTCAAATTAACTGATTTCACACAATGTGTTGGTATGGAGCACCAGAGACAATGATCTAAGAACACCTGGAGAATTTTGGCATCTATATCCCCCCCACACCCAATAACAACAATTAACCAACAAGCTAAAAAGGTACACTTTTCTCACTGTGAAAGCTTTTCCGCACACTCATTCTGCCTGGGAACCAAACCCACCATCATGCCGAGGGAGGAAAGAGACGGATGAATAGGCAGGGCTAAGAGGGTCACTTTCATATGTAACTTACTACAGATTACGGATTACAAATGTACTTTTAGAAATTGACTATTAAGTGATCTAGTTGTAAATGAAGACTAGGTTAAATTATGACTTCCGGTCGGTCGATTATCACAAGGAAAACAATCACCAATATGAAGTATTAGCCATTATAGAGCATTCTTTTATGGCTTTTTAACCCCTAGACAATCCTATCCACTGGTTCAAATACTACTTATTCATATATTATCCTATAATAACGGAGCCTAACCTTCGATGCACCAACTGTAGATGGGTTTATTCTCTTCTGCTTCCCTTTATTCTACTTATAAACTGATTTATTTTTTTTTAAATTTAAAGAAATGTTCTAGTTAAGAAGTTCTAATGCATTAATAGAATTATTTTGTCTCTATTCAATATGTAAATATACAGAAAAATGTAAGTATTTTCTCAAAAATGGCTCAGTGTGATCTGATAGATGCTTCTTTCCCTCGGTGTGGCTACTATAGTTACTTATAGTGTTCCAATCAAATAGCTTTTTTTTGTTAAATTAGTCAGGCATCCTATCATTTACAGTCGAGTGTTACAGTATATTTTCATACAGTAAAATGTAGCGCACTTTGGAAACTAGAAAGTTGAGCTGACGATATGCGTTTGTTCAAATATGACTGGGACATTACATGCAGATATGAATTAATGTCATCTGATAACTTAAATGGTCTATAGGCCTAAAACTATGTGAAATATTTCTCCCAAATGGGATGAGCACTTCAGTTGTTTTCTTCAGCAGTTATTATATAGGCTACTCTATAGAACAACACTTTTGACAAGCATTACAATTCATTAAAGCACCCTGCCTGAGCTCAACTGCTGTGTGAAATGCAGTAACTGACGCGGATCCGCTCAGTTCTATACGTTCAGTTCTCGTGTTAAAGATGCTTTGACAAACTCAATACAAAAATCTATCAATTTAGAACTTTTTTGGTCGTCAGCATAGTTACATACCAGATAAAGTCAAAGTAAGGGCATTTAAAGTTTCTAATGACTCTTCTTGCAAATTCGGCTTAGAGATAATTCACTAAGCAGCACCTACAATTTCTCTCTGGTTCTGACATCGCTTGACTGCCCTCATTGGCGGAACGCTAGTTTGTGGATTTAGCTACGTTGTGAGAAAAACAGATGAACCAATTTCTAAAGTAATTTTTTGTCAAGATTATTTGTGCTTTTGATATAGAATCTATCCCGAATTTAGGAGTGGTATGTTTTAATGAAGGTAATATGTCGATGACTGTGCTACAATGTATGCAAGTGTGCTAAAAGCTGTAGTAATTCAAACTTCACTAACTTCTGTTTGAAGTTTGGCGTAATTGTAAACCAGTACAAGAAACAACGCAAACAGTCCGTAGGTAACGTTAAGTTAACTCACCACGAGCACTTCGCTGCGGATAGCAGTTGAAGACAGCGGGCCGGCTTTGCTGCTCTTTATATTTCATGGTGATTTTAAATGGCAGCGAATTTAAAATGGCAGGAATTCCTTGCGAACTTTGACAAATACTGGCATAACGTAACATGTTAAGAGGTCGTTGTGGGTCTTCTATCGATGCCAGTCACTTGTCCTCAGCGACTCCAGCGAAGCAGGGGTGAACTTGACGATGACAAACACTTTTAAAGTGTAAAGCAACATCGAAAGATTCCGTACCGTTTTACTTTTAATCTTTGAAGCTTACTTTCTTCTGTCCCAGTTAACGCTGTTCGTTGTTAACTCCGGGGGTTTTTGTAGGAAGAAAACTGAACAGAGTCCGGCCCCCTTTTCAATGACCGGTGTGAAGTTAGCTCAGAATCATTAGCCACAACAAGAATCCGTTTCCGGTAATTATTTTCGCAATAAAAAGCAGCATTAGTAAAATCATATACGAAATGTAGAAAGTATATAGACTATATAATGTTAATGAAACAAAAATATTTCCCCACCATTTGACAATGCCTTTTTAACTATAACATGGCATAAGTTTACTGTAAAAAATACTTTTATAACGAAGCATTAAGATTACTTCCGGTACTATGTTATCTACTTGTGTTTACCTTGACACAGCCAGGAAGCTGTAGGACAGCCGGGGCCAAATCTCACCTTGACAGAGAGCTACAACCACATACTGAACACAGACAGACACTACATATGTTAATGAGGCCTTTCCATAGACTTTCCACCCTAATTTAACCCTCGTTTAAAGCTAAGTCACACTGTAACCATGTAGCTTATCTCAAAACAAGCCCCATGATGTCTTAATTTCTTTCTTTCTTTTTTTTTCTGTACATGTGAGGAAATCTAGGCCTACAGTAAAGCCCAACCCACAATGATTGCTTAGTTTAAACACAAACTTGTACAAACAAAGAACACAATGGTCTCTCCCACTGGGCCTGAACACAACCTACAGATAGATGCAGAGCAGTGAGGAATGGATAGCAAGGCCTAATCTCACCTTGCAGACGCTGCATCAACCTCCACACTGCTGACTGTTAGGAGGTCAACTGTATACTGATGTCCTTTTCATTCCGCACGGATCAGCTGAGAATGTTTCAATAGCACCTCTCCTTTTATGTGCAGACATTTTACGGCTAGTGTTGGTTATGTAATGGGACACACATTTCGCTAAACTCACAAGAGCCTCATTTGACCACATGGAACCCCTAAACATAGGCTAACCCTGATCAAAACTCTGACCTTTAATCAAACTATAGGATCATAAACCAGTTTATGCACCCAAACCTATAATGAACATGAACCTAAATTAAATCTAATAATATTCCTTAAAAGCTATAAATAAAAAATAAAAAAAAAGGATCAATTGTGTAGCCTCAATTAACCCTCCTGTTGTCATCGGGTCAAATTGGACCTGTTTTTAGAGTTTTGATATCAGAAATATGGGTTTCTTTCAACCAAATTGCCCAAAAATAACATGGATGGTTCCATACATTGCTCTTCACAAGTAAAATTAATGATCAGTTCACTAGTTCCCTTGAATTTTGGGTGTTTTATTCCATTTTATAGTATTTGAAAAAAAAGAATTGACATGGTTTCAGAACAGTGTCTTTGACATATCTGTGATCATCCGTCAACATACGTTCCTCTGATCTCAATTATTGGGCAAAAAGAATTCATATTTTCTGCTTTTTTTTTACACAAAAATTAGATATCATTTCATATAAATTAGGTTAATTGACCACGAATTCCAAAACAATGTGTTACTAGTAATAAGTAGGTGTTAGTGGTGTATATACTGAATAATGAAGAAAAAAAAAGTGTCAAAAATGGTGAAAAAAGGACAAGAACTTCAGAAAAAGCAAGAAAAACATTAAAAAAAAGTGTTGACCCCCGGGTCAACACAAGAGTTAAATTTGTATTGAGACAGGCATATGCTTCACTTGCAAGGGTATAGTTTGACTTTCTGTATACTACATAATCTAGCAATGTATTCCTCAAAGACGTCAATGGATAGTAGCCTATCCATAAACCACGACGTCTCTGATTCGAGACCAGCCGGGGAACTTTTTTTGCTTGTTATTCCTCATCTCTCTCTCTCTCCCTCTCTTCTCTATTCCCTGTCATCTCTCTCCTCCTATCTAATAAAAAGTGCCCAAGAACATTAATTAAAAATCCATCAGCAGGCATTTAAGCTTCTAAAGTCAGTAATAGAAAAAAAGTATTCACATACTTTTGTAAACGCAGCAACACAAGTAAAAGCCCTGCAATGAATATGCTACTAATGTAACTTTATGTAAGTATTATTAGCTAAATGTACTTAAAGTATCAAACGCAAAAGTCATTGCAGAACAAAATATTTGATTATTCGTGCTGATGCATGCATAAATGTTAGTTAGGTAACATTTGACTGTAGTTGGTCAGACAGAGACTAAATCTAAAGAACATGTTTTCCTCTGAACTGCAGTGAAGAAGTAGAAGTAAAAAAGTGGTAGTACAGTACTTAGTGACATTCCACCAATTTCTAAAAGTTTTTTCGTTGCTCCAAAATAAGAGAGAAAAAGGAAAAAAGAACAAAAAAGGAATGTATAACTCTCAATGTACAAGGAATAGTTTTGTACTTGACCAAACAGCCCAATCAGAACAAAGTCAAAAAGGTGTGTAATGCTGTAGTTACATAACACTGGTGTGAAAATAACTTGGTGGTGTAGCGGTGATATCAGGGGGTTTAATATAGCCATACGTATGTTTGACACCATGATGTAGTCCAGATAAACTGTTGTACCTAATGTAAGTTAACAAAGGACAAGTTGGCCCATGATGTGACACTTGCCATGGCCCACTTTGAGCCTTCAGAGTTGGAGAGCCTTTGTCCGAGCACTGTGTGTGTGTGTGTGTGTGTGTGTGTGTGTGTGTGTGTGTGTGTGTGTGTGTGTGTGTGTGTGTGTGTGTGTGTCAAATCCTAACCCTGAACTGGCCTCTTGAAGAAGAGAGAGTCGACCCAAATGTCCTCACTTCACAAACATTTCCTTACTCTGAAGGATGAAAAGTCAAACGGCTTCTCTCACAGATACTGTATATTATGGACAACACACAGACACACACAGACACGTTTGTTTTTTCCACTACCCTCATCATTGCCTTGTTTAGGGTACAAACTAGAGCATAAGCCTACTGGTATCAGGATCTGAATGCAGATAAAATGTCTCCAGGTTGAAGAATAAGTGTTTATACTCAAAGCACCATAAGGATGTGGGTATTGGTATGAGTTGACACTCATAGCAGAGATGATATGTGTGACCTACAGAGGATATCCCACTCACAGTTTACTGTAAGACAGCATTCAGGAAACAGTAGCGCCATCATATGACAAACAGCTACTGTACACATAGCGATCACAGCCGAGTAACGTATGCAGCCTAAACATGTTCTTATTAACTACTACCACTACTTTTTTTTTTTTTTTTACTCCTCAAGGCTTTCCACGTCGTCCCTGTATTTAGCCATGTTAGCAGTGTGGCCCTGGGGACGGCAATGTTGGTCTGTTGGCCTGGCAGTCAGTCGGTCCACCACTTTGGTCAAGGCTGAAACATCTGAATAACTAGTTGATTGGTTGCCATGAAATTTTGTGTAGACAGCTTTGGTTGGTTGAATTAGAGTGAAATAGTAGCAAAATTCATGTTTAGAATGAATTGTAATCACTTTGGTGATCCCCTGACCTTTCCTCTAGCTCCATAATCGTGTCACCTACACAGTTTTCAATGTTGCAATACTTACTTTGTTAAAAATGTTACTTGTTAAAAATACTTATTTGTTGTTAGAGGGGAAGTCCCTCCCCTTCCATCTGATTACCATGGGATATTATTTTGGAATACATATGTATAGTAGTTGAATAAAACATGTTTGTAAATTTAAAAGCTAATTTTGGAAGTCAAGAAAGTCACAGTTTGTCATAAAACGTGAATGAATAATTAGGAAGACTACACAGTTGACACCCAAAAGTCTCGTAGGTGACGTCATTACTTCCTCTCTCGCCGAAGCTACAATGCTTTGTTTCGTACTGGGATGTACTCACACTTGCTTGGTTTTTTTTTGCTTCCCATGGCCAGACTTGTAGTGATTTTCGCCTCTTTTAATAAACTCTTTCCCTCTCTCTGGAGGAACCAAGTGAAATGTGTCAAGGTAACACCCATGTTGGTGTTGGTGACGAATATTGTGCGTAGTTTCGCTGTGTTTAAAATTCCAACACAGAGAAAGCAAAAGGAAAGGGACATTGGCGAAAACACATGCATCCGGTGGAATTTCAGCCCAGTCTCATGGCAGTTCGTGAAATAGTAACGTTATTGAATCTATTGATTCGTGGACAAGACACGATAATGTCGTTATTTTCGTGTGGTGATAACGAATTTTAAAGCAATGTATTTCAATGGGAAGCATATTTCATGATCACAAAACGATTATGGTAGCGAGTAGTATTGATAAGGCGAAAATCTGCGTAGGGAGGTTGGTCGGGGTGGTGGATGGGTCAAACAACACAGGACTTTCACCCCGGAGAACAGGGATCGCCGGTTTTTGGCCGGCGTGTGGCCTGCGTGTGGCGTTTAGTTTCCCCGTTGTTGTGTGCCCCTGCGCCCGGGGATCGCGTCCGGGAATCGCGTTGTGGCCAATAAATCGAAATAACGTGACCATTTCACGAACTGGCGTGAGACCGGGTTGGGAATTTCCTGTGGCACCGGAGCAATCCCAGAAGTGGAACGTGAAGGATATAGTGTAATGGCGCTTACCCACTGCTAGTACCAGCTCTGCTCGGCTCAGCTCAACTTGTCCTCCTTTTTCCATTGCAGATTTAGTACCGCCTCATGTGTGATACGATCATGGCTGGTCGTCACAGCAACGCCGCAGGAAACTGCCGCGACCTAACGCGAACGTCGAAGGTGTGTTGTTTTTGATTCTCGGCATGTGGCTGTTGCCAGAAGACACATTTTGTTTCAAAAGAAACTGGAGGCGGCAAAAAAAAACACTGCTGGCTAAACTATTTAAATTTTTTATTTTATTTTCATATATATATTATATATTATATATATTGATTGTATATGAAGACAAACAGAACACCTGGATCTGAAAATTAAAATGTTTATTTGGGAAACTGAAAGTTATGTTGTGATTATGGTAACTTTATGATGTTTTTATGACAAGAAATGTGAAATTGAGAACGCAGTTAAAGTACATGTTTATGTGTAAGAAAGTCTGGCAGAAGTGAGAGAAGGAAACACAAAACCTTCTGCCGGTCTCATCATTTTCCTGTTCTTTCCAGAACAACAACATTTTAATCTGACTACAGGCCACACGCCCGGGGCCTGTAATACAAGCAGTCTTCTTTTTTTTTTTTTTTACTTTGCTGGCACCTTGCTGTCTTTCTTGGCGCATTACACCACCTGTCAATTAATAGCGTAAAAACCATTGGCTGGCCTGTCTAGGCATCACCAGGGACCAGTTCAGAAAAATCTGCAGCGTAGTGCTACTCGAGTTGAAAAACTCCACAAGATACCTTTAATTGGATTCACCAACTGTACGTGTCATTGTTTACCACATCAGAAAATATCAAAATAAAATCCACATTTATTTACATTTCTATGAACTGCCCTGAAAAGACTATCAAAATGACCACGAGTTTGAGAAAGAAGGAAAATCTGTCAAAACAACGTCATGGGACCTTTGCGTTTTGGCGATTTTAATGTTACTATCAACCGAAACAGTCAATCTATCAAGTTAATACAAACAAGCAATGCTCAAACATCAATGCACGTCAGCACAGATTTCATAGGCAAATGAGGCATGAATGAGGCGCCATGGTCAGGGACAAACGTGTATTGCTTTTTCTAGACAAAGTCTTTGCATTAGTAATCACTATCTGATTGGCAGAAGTGGATTAACAAGACATAATTAGGCTACTGTAACTTTTTCTTTAATAGAAGATCAGAATCTGTCAATTGTGAAAACAAGTCAATCTCACTATAGATGATGATCTGCAACCAAAACAGTGTATATATACAGTATACACCCATGGGAGTTAAGAGAGGTAGTGTTTGCACATCTAGGCAAATGTGTGTTTCGTATACATGAGAATGCAAACATAGCAGAGGAGAGACAAAGGAGGGGGAGGAGAGGAGCTGGAGCTCAAATTTCACTGATCTGTTAGAAGTGAGGAGAACAGAAAAGAAAGCACAGGTTTTTTTATTGAGTGGTTGAAGTACTGGGACGTCAGAACAGAAGAGAGAAGAAATCATGTTATAAAACAGGATCAGTGTTGGGAAGGATACTTTCAAAACGTATTCCGTGAATACAGAATACATGGCCAAAAATGTAATTTGTAACGTATTCCTTTACGTTACTCAATCTGAGTAACGTATTCTGAATACTTGGATTACTTCCACATTGAATTGCATTTTATAAGTGTAGGAATGCGGCCATCAAATCCTGCTTACTAAACAGGCCTATTCTGTTGTGTTCTTCTGTTCCAACTGGCTGAATGTGTTAGGCCCAAGTCTCCCTGAAAGTGAAATATATTAGACTTTGCTGCAGAGGAACAAAGAATATAAGGGTATGTTCATGCAAAAGATGTTTTGATTTGTTAAAAAAGAGAAGAACTGACCAATTTTCCCTTTTCAGTTTCTTTATTTACTCAGCTGTTAAAAGTGGGAAAATAGACAAACATAAAATATTGAGTTTCTGTACAGAATTTGCTAAAAAAAAAAATTTCACTGAGCGACTGAAGGCATAGGTGTTGCAACTTTTATCACCTTAAAATAAAAAGCACCAGAAGGAAACCTGCATTTTCCCTTACCCTTTTCCTGATTTTACAGGATAAAAACATAAAAGGATGATATGAAACATTCCATAAAAAATGTCAAGATTGTTACCGCTGACTATATTCACATTAATGTTTTTTCATTAAGAATGACACACTAATAACGGTCCATCAAAATAAAACAGAAACTCCACTTGAACTCACTGAATGTGATGATGGCAAAATAATAAAAAACTTTTAAACTACGCCACCAAATATCATTTTACCCACATGAAACAATGTTGTATTGAAAAACCAACATTACTTCTTGGTAACGTAACAACAAAGGCTAGCAGCAAAAACCTATCCAAAATGTCAAAGTTGTACATAACATAGGGTGAAAATTGTTTTTGCAAACATTTGCAGTAGGCATGTAAGGCAGTCCCTCCAGGATTTCGCAATGTCGCGATCGCGTCAATTCACGCAAATTCAACCAATCACAGCGAATTTGGTGCGACTCGGAATTTTGACCAATCACCACAACTTTTCCGCAAATTTGACCAATAACCTGAAGTTTCCCGCGACTTCAACCAATCCCAGCAGTCCCACATGCCGTCAGTATGTAACTCTGAGAGCCAATGACCAAGAATGGCCACGGGTTGATCATTTCCTTGTTGACAAGACGTGTGTGACTGACTCAAACATCTCACATTTACCAACAAAACGTACAGCGAAAGACCGTGTAAAACATTTCAGACCGTCCTGCCAACCTGTATACATTTTACCATCAATGTACGCTGTGACGTTTTTTTCACTTTAAAGTCACTAAAAGCTGCTGCTGTTTCAATCCTGTCGGCTCTCTGCAGCGGGCAGGGCTGTTGCTCCGTTCCCCCCGCGACTGACGCGCGCGCACACACACACACACACACACACACGGTGGATGCAGGTAAAACCGGAGATGAGACGACACGATGAAGTAAATTGAGGACAGCTACTCTCTTTATTGTAAGTGCAATGATAAGTTAAAGTCCAATAAGTAACGTTACTTTATCAAACCGTATGAATGTGTGTCCCAGGCCAGGTTATGAAATTAACTAACAATGTAAAGATCAACAAACCACTGACACATATGTTCAGATTTGATAATTATAAATTATTATTTTTTGTCTTAAACCCACCAGCCATTTTCATATTATACCAACATTTGCAGAATCCTGAGACTTTTTGGTAAGGTTACTAGGAAATCTCAGCCCAGAGTAGTTTTATTCTCCCCAAAACAAGTTTCCTTTTAATTTTTAAAGAACTATATATATATATATATATATAAAAAAAAGACATTGCAACATTTATTGAAACTTTTTACAAAAGCTACCGCAAAATCAGGCATTTTGGGCCGCAACAATCTCAAAAGAAGGCCGCGAAATCCTGGAGGGACTGGTAAGGTATTGATTTTATATGAATGTCAGGTGAAAAGACAATTGGTTTTACAAGAATAATGATGTTGCAAATTTACATGCATTGCCTGTGAATGCCTGTGACCCTAAAGACCAATATATTTTGAGCCACCTACCTACATATTTGACCCACCTACTCTAGATGTCAACACTCCAGTAAAGTCGGTTGTATCGCAGCAGGAGAGCCTGCTCAAAGTGCTTATCTGTCATTTTGTTATGAATGAAGAAAATAAGTCCTCCCTGGCTAAAAAGCCGCTCGACAGGAGCACTTGATGGCAGAGTAGTATTCAATTCAATTCAGTTTTATTTATAGTATCAAATCATAACAAGAGTTATCTCGAGACACTTTACAGATAGAGTAGGTCTAGACCACACTCTATAAATTACAAAGCCCCAACAATTACAATAATTCCCTCAAGAGCAAGCATTAGTGGTAGCTATTGCGACAGTGGTGAGGAAAAACTCCCTTCGTGAAGAAACCTCGACATACCCAGACTCTTGGTAGGCGGTGTCTGACGGTGCCGGTTGGGGGTGTGATGAACAGTGGTAGTAATAGTCACAATAAAGATAATGGAACAGTGACTACAATGGTAGTTGTAGTAGTCATAGTAGGGCACAGCAGGGTGTTACGGGGTGTAATGTAGCACAGCACAGCACGGGTGGACGCGGTAGGACGCAGCAGGACGCAGCAGGACACTGCAGGGAATCGCAAAGCGTAGCAGGGTGTAGCAGGTCTCTAGCGACAGCTGCATCCAAGACCCAGGTCTTGGTGCCACCCTAATCCAAGGCGATATTCTGGGTGAAGAAGAAACATAAGGACTCCGGGGAGTAAACTCCCCAGAGCTAGGTTAGTAACAAGCATTTCTGGGAGAAGGATGCACATAAAAGGAACAAATGAAAAGAGAGATGAAAGAGCAGCTCATTGTGTTATAGGGAGGAAGGAACTTCCCCAGCAGTCTAGAATTACAATAGCATGACTAAGAGAGGCAGGCTAAAGAGAGGTGCCGGGTCGGGCTTGAACTGTCCCCTGCCGGAACGGGTTGTACTTCCTGCCTCCCTCTACTCTCACTATATTATTGATTATATGATAGGTAGATCTGATGACTATGAGGATAAGCAGAGGGAAGTTGGGGTGCTGTGTCTGTAGCTATACACACAAGGCCGGCGAACTGCATCGGCCGCTACCGGTTCCGACTCCGGCAAGGCATTGAAACGGTTGAAGAGGGTGAGGGCAGGAGGTGATGGAGCCCTACTCGTGGCTCTCTTTTGGCCGCAAACCACCTCAGTCCAGGATGTCTTGATAACCGGTGTCGAGCAAGAAGATGGATGTTGGCAGGCGGCTTTGTCAAGATCAGTCGCGGCAACAAGATTCAAAGTATGCAGCCGACTTTCGATCTAATGTCTCTGGCTCAGTCCAGTGACACGTGATTCCCATGAAACTCCTATGATGAGCGGTACATATATTTGCTGTTGTGCACACGTTTTGAACATCCTGAAGATTTTCAGTAAGTGCCTCCTTCATATTTTGAGATCCCCTTTCAATGCGCAGCATCAATGTTTTTCTGCACATGGGTGTCCTACCCCCACTAATTCCTTCAATCATCTCACGGAATGGGGCATTCTCCACTAATGAAAAGGGCTGCAAATCTGCAATTATGAACTCAAGAACCAAGGAGTTTAATTTCCTTTGGGTGATTGCTGAGGTATTGAGTGTTGCTGTGGTGGGCTTGACACTTCGTTCACCACCATCAAGTGATGCCATTTCTGCTCTTTGCAAGACACTGGAATGCTTCCTCTAAAATAAAGAAAGACAGAAAGAGCACACATTAATAACACTGAATGGAGGACTATTGTAAATATAACGTCCTAGAGGTGCTGATGGTGACATTACACTTCACAGTAATTATTATGCATACTTATAATAATCATCTGTTTTAAATGTAATGTGTGAAGTCTACTACCACCTAGGCTATTCAACATACCATGTTACAACACGGTCATGGCCTACATATTGCATACATAGGAGGACTTGGCATTTAAGGAAACATAAGACTAACTGAAGACAGTAAGCAGTAGGCTAAATGGAACTAACTGCACTAACTGCACATTGAACTGCATACTACAAAAATGTAACCGCAGTCTAAGCTACCACAAGCTAATTTTAGCTAACATTAGCTAGCATGTCAAACAGGGCTAGTCAGTCTTTCAACGGCTCTGGGGCTAGTAAATCAGCACATAGGAGAATGTAAAGTCGCACGTCAACTAAGCAGGTAGCTACCTGATACAACTATAAAATAGCAAGGTGACCAGTAAAACTACAGCACGGACGACTACCCCTGGCTAATAAAAAAAAAAAAAAAAACTTACTTTACTTTAAGATGCTTCTTCAGGTTGGAGGTGGAGTAATTTGGACGCTGGAAGGAGGTTGGTTGCTGGCAAGCAGAGGTTGCACTGCACAGTTATATTTCGTTCTCCCTTCTCTTTCTTTAATATGAAATTCTGTTTGAATTTCAAGATAGAAACGCATTCCTGCCCTAGCTCTGTTCTCTACCTCTAGCTCCTGCTGCTCCTCTTCCGACTCCATTGTGACTGATCACGCAAATAGGTCATTCTTTCATTTTCATATTGGGGCTTCTGGGAAATGCAAGGAGTTGCCTTAATTTATTTAGAGCACATGTGTCAAACTCAAGGCCTGCGGGCTACATCCGGCCCGTGAATGAATTATCTTTGGCCCGCATGACAAAATGTATTTACTATTAGAGCTGGGCCGCCGGTATATCGCACACACCACCATAATAGTACAAATCCCACAATGCACTGGCCGTGCGTCGGCACGTCAATCACAGGCCTGCGAAAGCGCGCCCCACTCGTTCATCAGCAGTCTACTAACCCTTTCCCCAAAAAATGGCTAAACGAAAGGTGGACTTTGAAAACAGGGGTTTTCAAGACAGGTGGGAGGCACAGTATATGTTCGCGGATGTAAAGGGCAAAGCTGTGTGTCTCCTGTGCGGAGACAGTGTGTCTGTAATGAAAGAATGCAACATAAGAAGACACTATGAAACGAAGCACCACGACATCTGGACACGACACAAAGGCTACAGAAGGTAGAAGAGTTAAAAAGACGTCTGGTGTCACAGCAGGCTATGTTCACTAAAGCCAAATCAGCAGCGAGGCTGCTGTTAAGGCCAGTTTTATTGTGGCAGCAGAGGTTGCAAAATCAGCCCGGCCCTTTACCGAGGAGGAATTTGTCAAAAACTGCATGATTAAAGTGTGCCCAGAAAAAAGGCAAGAATTTTTTGTGAGCCTGAGCCGAAACACCGTTGCTGACCGTGTGCGTCACCTTGCTGCCACTCTCCAACAACAGCTTGTGATAAAGGGAAAAGATTTCATCGCATACTCACTTGCTGTGGATGAGAGCACCGACACTTCCGATATTGCCCAGCTGTCAATTTTCATCCGTGGAGTGGACTCAAGCCTGTGCGTAACAGAAGAGTTTTTGGGATTACACTCAATGCATGGCACAACTACGGGGAAAGATCTCTTTGAAGAGGTGTCCAGTAGGAAAAAAGGGGCTGCCGTGGGATAAACTTGTGGGACTGACAACAGATGGAGCGCCTGCGATGTGCCGTCAAAAAAGTGGATTGATGGAGAGGATCCGAGAAAAGATGCAGGAGGAAAACGTCACAGATGAACTGCTTATCACTGCATCATACACCAGGAATCATTGTGTGGCAAAGCCTTGAAAATGGAACATGTGATGAGCATCATAACACGTGGTTAACTTGGTCAGAGCCCAAGGTTTAAATCACTGCCAGTTCAAGTCTTTTTTGGCAGAGTTAAGTTCAGAATATGGTGACTTGCCCTATCACACAGAGGTGCGATGGCTAAGCCACGGAAAGGTGCTGGAAAGATTTTCCGAGTTGCGTGAGGAGATCTGTGAGTTCATGGAAAGCAAAGGGAAAGACATAACAGAGCTCCGAAATAAAAAGTTTCTCGTTTCTGTGTGACATTACGAGCCACCTGAATGCGCTCAACCTGCAGCTTCAGGGGCGGGGCCGTGTCATCACTGACATGTACGTTACAGTGAGGGTTTTTAAAACCAAGCTGCGCCTGTGGGAGACGCAGATGCTGCAGGAAAACTTGAGCCATTTTCTGCACCGCCAAACAATGAAAGAGCAGGTCGCTGCTGCCGTTTTCCCAACTACATAGTTTGCTGAAAAACTCGGCATACTTGGTGCTGACTTCACACGGCGATTTGCCAATTTTGAAGCACAAAAAAGCAGGTTTGAACTGCTCAGTAATCGATTTACAGCTGACGTGGAAAGCGCACCTTCAAACCTCCAAATGGAGCTGATTGAGCTCCAATGTAGTGACACACTGAAGGCGCTGCAGAGTTTCCACGTTTCATCCCTGACACAATGCCCCAGCTGCGCTCCCAGGCTGCTCAAACGCTCTCTATGTCTGGCAGCACATACTTGTGTGAACAACTGTTCTCTTTGATGAAGATAAACAAAACTTCACACAGGAGTCGTCTTACTGATGAACACCTTCACTCAATCCTGAGGATTTCCTCAGCTCAGAGCCTGACCCCAGACATTGATGAACTTGTATCCAAGATGAGACACCAAGCATCTGGCTCAGACTAGTGAGCATCACAGAGCAGCAAACGGTGCTTTGACGCATTTTCAGTTTTTAATGCCGTTTCATTTTTGCATTTTTTTTCTCTTGCTACTACAGGACAATTAGATTTTTCATTGAAGTAAATAACTTTTGGCTGTTGTTTGCCTGTAGAAAATGTTTTCACTTGAAATTACTCTGGAAAAACTGCAGATAGAGCCATAAGAAATTAGTGAAACTGATTTAATTTTTTTTATTTATTTATTATTTTTATTTATTTTAATGTTGTTTTATAGGCAATAATCTATAGGCCTTGTTAGTTTCAGGTTCAATATGTTCAATAAGGTTGTTTCAATAAGTTTTCAATAAACGTTGAACCCGTCCGGCCCTTGACTTTTAGCAATTTTTTAATCTCGGCCCACTGTGTATTTGAGTTTGACACCCCTGATTTAGAGAGTGAATGAACTCGTGAAACAGAGAAGTATCATCATGTAATCCATTGATATCAACAATGTAACTGTAATCTAAATACCAACTATTTAACTTAACTTAGTAATGGAATACAGTTACTCATAATTTGTATTCTGAATAAGTAACGGCGGTACATGTATTCCGTTACCCCCTAATACTGAACAGGATGACACGTTGGTACAGAGGACAGGTCTAGGAGAAACAACGAGAGGGTAGTCAACATACTACGAGGGCGATGATCTGTGGGGTTACCTCCAGAAGATGCTGCCTGCCTGGATACTTTCACTAAAGAGCTCCCTCTCAAAAGTCACCTATTTTCGGGTAACTGAACCACCAACTACCGCTGATACAACGGTGGTCTGTAGCCGGCGTCACGAAGCTCTGTAGCGGCTTAAACAACTAGCAACTGCCACTCGGTGTCTTGGAGCTCGTAGCCAACCGGCGTCATGTAGCCAGCCGGCGTCACGTGACCAGCCGGAGGTCTCATAATTTCGTAGGATAACATGGTGCATGGTAGGTGCAAACATTTTTGTACAATATCATACGGACCCATTCATGAGAATGTGTTGGTACAGAGAAACCAAATCCCAACAGGATGATCTCCTAATGATCTCCTGGATGATGTCACTCTCTAGGGGCACTAAATGTTTCATGAGCCTAGCCAACTCCTTCAGCTGAGTAACAGCCTGGGAATGGCCCCTCACCACAGGATCAATGGAGGAGAAGGCCTGTAGGGTCTTACTTTTGAGAGGTAGTTTGTTCTGCATGTACTTGCCACAAGCTGTGTATGCCTTGGTCACCTTCCCAATAAAATCCATGATTATCTGCAACACATAACATACAAAAAACATGTTTATCCTAAGTTCATACTCAGGTTTCATGGCTGCAGCACAATGGCAAGTTTCTCAATACTGTTTTCCCCCCAATGAAATCAGGATCTGTTATAACCAACTCAGATAATGTTTGATCATATACTTCACTGTTTATGTAACATTTATGGTGGCATCATGCAGGACTGTAAACATTTTTTTTAAATTTTCAAATCTTTACTTTTCTAAACAATTATTAAAAATATATTTTAAATTTACAAGATGTTAAACACTCTTACCAGTCTACATATAAATGTACAAATCAGTCAAACGGAAAGAGTAATTACAATACATGTTCCATTTGTCCCATATGCTGTACTTTCGTGATTACGCGGATGCATTTTTTAACCAATAGGTGGCAGCATGACCTAATATAAGGGATACTGCTGTTCTGAACCGCTAATGATAAAATGGAAAGAAAATTAAAAGAAGTAGGAAACTTTATTTAAAATACTAACCGGATGCTTTGGATGGGCTGCAGTCAGGTCTTCTGCAACTTTCCCAACGTAAATCTGGGAGTGAAATGTGTTATTGGCCAAGTCTAATTCTAGCAATTTGTTTGGTGACATCTTCAGATGCTCGGGCTTGATGAAGCAGGCAAGAAAGTTGATGAACACTAAAAGTTGCTTGTCATGAAGCTTGTAAACCAAGGATTTACTTCCCTTCAATGAACTGACTGAACTTGCTGTTTTCTTTCAATAGACATTAGAATCATCTTACTTCTATGTTGAGTTGCATTCACTGTATAGAAAAATACTCACTTGAAAGACCATCACGTAATCCTTTAAAATTGGGAGGACACCAAGGTACACACTAAGATTAAGGTCCACTTTTTGGTTTTCCTTCAAAAATAAAATAAAAACAAAGATACAATATATAGATAACAGTGCATACAGATTTAATGTTTGTGCAATACCAATGGTATACATAACATGTTGCAAAGATTGTAACAGTATGAGTAGCCTACTTCTTAGGCTAATAAGATATAATATGAATAATTTACTTGGGACAAAAGTGTCTGCTTAATCATAACCATAACCATAAAACAGTAGGTATAGATGTACAACACACGTTTTATTCATCTCTCTCTCACATAGACAGACACATACAGCATGTTTACTACTGAATACTAAGATTCAATAGTAGGATTTTAGTTCCTTCTTGACCATATAACAATCTGTTACAATATATAAATACATACACATACATAACCTTCTTGCAGAGATCCTGGTGAATAAATTCAACCCTTCGCTGAGCCTTGTCACTCACACCATGATCTCTGTACAGGTCCTGCAATATTTTGTTGTACAGTTCTTGGTCCTGCTTTCCCATAAATCCAAAGGAGAGCACTCTGAACACAGGTAACATTCTTTTGGTGTTGATCCCTACATCATAAGCTGACAACCAGCGATCGGAGACAAATCGCTGGGGATTGGTGGCAGGTATGTCCAGGAAGCTTTTTCTTTCAGGTACGCCAACTGCAAGTAAAGACATAACATATATCTTACACTACTAGCAACACTCAAAACAGTTAATAAACTAGTTAAAAACTGATTTTTCATTAAAAAATTAAATGCATGTTCAGATACCCGATCTGATGCCCATTGATGGTCTGTGTGGATGTCTGCAAAGAGTTGCTCCAAGTAGTTTTCAAAAGGTTCTGCAAATCTCTTTGCAGCATTGTGGACGTGATGGCAAGAGTCACCATCCACATCAAGCAGAGTGGGACAATGCCTCTCTCAGATCCTTTTCTCCAGCCCTGATTTGCTCCTGCGCATCACGTTGCATGAGTCTAGCATTATGTTCGACAAAAGAATGTTCTTTTTCTGAAAAAAGTCACACATCAACCTCTCCAAACTGGCTGAACTGACTTTTGCAACTTCAAGGGAGCCCAGGTGTTCAACCACAACATCATTCAGCTCTTCGTTGAAGTAGCTGACGAGCATAGAAAGGACCTTCTTATTACTACTGGAGGTACTCTCATCCACATTCAGAGAGAAGGGGTATCGTCGTAAGTTGGAGAATGTTTTATACACAAATGTATGGCCCTTACCATACACCATTTTGTAAGAAGCTGCAGTGCGGGACAGTTTAATTTGGCTAAGGGCTGCCTTGTCTGCAGCTAGACACTGGCTTAACTCCACCAACACAGATGCCATTGTTGGTAGAGAGTGCTCAGCAATAACTGGCAGGGCCATATAGTAAATAGAGAAAGAAAATACATACATTACTCATTTAGTGATTCATTTTAAACTAATTTTGTTCATCTCCATTTGCTTTGTCCTCATTTTGTACTCATTTCCACAAAAATTATTTTTGTTTAACTAGTCTTCAACACACTCACAGACACACACACACACCCACACACACACACACACCCACACACACACACACACACACACACACACACACACACACACACACACACACACACACACACACACACACACACACACACTCACCTCTCCATTAGCAATGCGATTACACATAGGCACTGGAAGCTTAACACTTTCTCTGATCTTTTCTGCTGCTGAGGCCTGGTTCTGAGTAGCTGGTAAAGGATCTTCCTTACGAAGGAGTTGTGCCACACTTTGAGGTGATAAGATTGAGGTCACTCTGTTTGTGTGTATGGATGTCTGACAGTGTGCAAACAGGGCATGCACCCCTCTGTTACTGTAGTTAATTCCTTCATGCAGAGAGAGCATTTAGCACAACCCTTTTTTTCAATTTTCTTAAAAAAAGTCAGACAGTATGAATGTGTGTTTGACTGCATGGACCCTGATTGTAGTTTCAAGTTTCAGCCAAGACCAATTCCAACTGCTTTTACAGCCTCTATCCATCTGTTGCACAAGAAGTGCCTCACTTTCCTCAATTTCCCTCATTCTGCAAATGAATATAGACTTGAATATTTAAGCAAAACTGTATCATAACGGAGTGCAAATAGTTCACTCTGCCCCTTTCCACAATGTCTTGTTTATATGCTGCAATATTTCTCGCCCACTCTGGGGTTGCCATAAAATGTAGAATGTTTATGGGTCCATCAGTGCCCTGCGCTACTTAAAAATCATCTTCAGCAGTCTATTTGCGTTGATTTACATGATAAAAAAGGACCTCCTTAAAAATAGCAAAACCGGCTGTTGATCAGCTAAGCCCACTCACCAGTTTCTCGCCTGTCATAGCTTAAGATATGGTAACGTGGGATTGCGTTAACAAAACGTTACTATGGGAAAAATCGAGGACACGGATATGGAGAAAAAAGTTATGAGAAGTAATGCATGACGCAATGCTAGCTAACCAACAGCAAGCAAAGTCAAAGGCAATATTTCTAGACGTTAACCATAGTAAATCTATGGGCATGCACCATTTGAAAATAACGCAGTTTGTCACTCACTTTCGTTTAATTGCTTCTCGGTGGCATCAGTGAAAAAGCCGGGACTACGACACATTACTGATAGAGAGAGAGGCTCTCCGAGTCAGAGTGATACCGGTATGTTCTGAGGTCAGCAAGCTGCTAGCCTCAAACTAGCACAAGCCCTAATCTAGTATTAAAGCGTAACTCTCGCCAAAATGCAACATAGGGTGTTTTTGTGAATGTACAGAGTCAAACTTTCGTTTAAAAGCATAATTAGGACGGAAGCGCCACTTTTAAGATTTACCGTATTCTCGTTTTTCGTTCAAATAGCCTTTTGAATTGAGTGCTAGGGCCACTACTATGATAGCATCAAAATCCCTATTTTTACACAAAAAAAACTCGACAAAACATGAAACTTTGCTCGAAGTATCACCAGGGGCTCTACACATGAACTCGAGCATTGAGAACATTGTTTGTGTGCAGCGTTTACTAAAAAGAAAGGTTTTGAACGACTTTAGGTGTTTCCAGTCGCTGCCAGTCAAAAAGTGTCGACAACTGTCCATCCATCCATCTTCGTCCGCTTATCCGGTATTGGGTCGCGGGGGGAGCAGCTCCAGCAGGGGACCCCAAACTTCCCTTTCCCGAGCCACATTAACCAGCTCAGACTGGGGGATCCTGAGGCGTTCCCAGGCCAGGTTGGAGATGTAATCCCTCCACCTAGTCCTGGGTCTTCCCCGAGGCCTCCTCCCAGCTGGACGTGCTTGGAACACCTCCCTTGGGAGGCGCCCAGGGGGCATCCTTACCAGATGCCCAAACCACCTCAAATGGCTGCTTTTGACGCAAAGGAGCAGCGCCTCTACTCCAAGCTCCTCACGGATGACTGTGCTTCTCACCCTATCTCTAAGGGAGATGCCAGCCACCCTCCTGAGGAAACCCATTTCGGCCGCTTGTACCCTGGATCTTGTTCTTTTGGTCATGACCCAGCCTTCATGACCATGGGTGAGGGTAGGAACGAAAACTGACCGGTAGATTGAGAGCTTTGCCGTCTGGCTCAGCTCTCTTTTCGTCACAATGGTGCGATAAATTGAATGTAATACCGCACCCACTGCGCTGATTCGCTGACCAATCTCCCGCTCCATTATCCCCTCACTCGCAAACAAGACCCCGAGGTATTTAAACTCCTTCACTTGGGGTAAGGACTCATTCCCTACCTGGAGAAGGCACTCCATCGGTTTCCTGCTGAGAACCATGGCCTCAGATTTAGAGGTGCTGATCCTCATCCCAGCCGCTTCACACTCAGCTTCGAACCGATCCAGTGAGTGCTGAAGGTCACAGGCCCATGATGCCATCAGGACATCATCTGCAAAAAGTTGCGATGAGATCCCCAGGCCACCAAACTGCAACCCCTCCCCACCCCGACTACACCTCGATATCCTGTCCATAAATACTACAAACAGGATTGGTGACAAAGCGCAGCCCTGGCGGAGGCCAACCCTCACCTGAAACGAGTCTGACTTGGCCGAGAACCCGGACACAGCTCTTGCTTTGGTCGTACAGATATTGGATGCCCTGAGAAGGGATCCCCTCACCCCGTACTCCTGCAGCACCTCCTACAGTATCTCCCGGGGCACCCGGTCATACGCCTACTCAGATCCACAAAACACATGTAGACTGGTTGGGCATACTCCCAGGCTCCCTCCAGAATCCTTGTGAGAGTAAAGATCTGGTCCGTTGTTCCACGACCAGGACGGAATCCGCATTGTTCCTCTTCAACCTGAGATTCGACTATCGACCAAACCCTCCTTTCCAGCACCTTGGAGTAGACTTTACCGGGGAGGCTGAGAAGTGTGATACCCCTGTAATTGGCACACACCCTCTGGTCCCCCTTTTTAAACAGGGGAACCACCACCCCGGTCTGCACTCTTTAAGCACCGTCCCAGACTTCCACGCAATGTTGAAGATCAATCCTTGGGGCTTTGCCACTGTGGAGATGTTTAACTACTTCAGCGACTTCCACCAGGGAAATTGACGACAATCCCCCATCATCCTCCAGCTCTGCCTCTACCATAGAGGGCGTATTAGTTGGATTTAGGAGTTCCTCAAAGTGCTCCTTCCACCGCCCTATTACCTCCTCAGTTGAGGTCAACAGCGTCCCATCCTTACTGTACACAGCTTGGATGGTTCCGCCGTTTGGATGGTTCCCCCTCCTGAGGTCGCGAACGGTTTTCCAGAAGCACCTTGGTGCCGACCAAAAATTCTTCTTCATGTCTTCTCCGAACTTCTCCCACACCCGCTGCTTTGCCTCTTTCACGGCAGAGGCTGCAGCTCTTCGGGCCCTTCGGTACCTTGCAACTGTCTCCGGAGTCCTTTGGGATAACATATCCTATGTTCGAACATGGTGGTTGTTATAGACAATCCATGACTAGCACAGAAGTCCAACAACAGACAACCACTCTGGTTTAGATCAGGGAGGCCATTCCTCCCAATCATGCCTCTCCATGTATCTCCATCATTGCCGTGAGCGTTGAAGTCCCCCAGCAGAACTATAGAGTCCCCCACTGGAGCCCCATACAGGACTCCATTCAAGGTCTCCAAGAAGGCCGAATACTCCGAACTCTTGTTTGGTGCATATGCACAAACAACAGTCAGAGTTTTCCCCCCCACAACCCGCAGGCGTAGGGAGGCGACCCTCTCGTCCACCAGAGTAAACTGCAACGTATGAGTATCCCCACATCCGCCTGGCGCCTCACACCCTGGGCAACTCCGGAGAAGAAAAGAGTCCAACCCCTGTCCAGGAGTATGGTTCCAGAACCAAGACTGTGCATAGAAGTAAGCCCCACCAGATCCAACTGGTAGCGCTCCACCTCCTGCACAAGTTCCGGCTCCTTCCCCCACAGAGAGGTGACATTCCACGTCCCCAGAGCCAGCCTCTGCCATCCGGGTCTGGTCCGTTGGGGCCCCTGACCTTCACTGCCACCCATGTGGCAGCGCACCCGACCCCAGCGGTTCATCCCACAGGTGGTGGGCCCATGGGATGGAAAGAGAGGTGCCACGTAGCTTTTTCGGGCTGTGCCCGGCCGGGCTCCGTGGCAAACCCGGCCACCAGGCGCTCGCTGACGGGCCCTCCATCTGGGCCTGGCTCTAGACGGGGGCCCCGGCAGGGTCACTCTATCTCTTCCTCAATTTCTCATAGGGTTTTTGAAACATTCTTTGTCTGGCCCCTCACCTGAGAACACTTTGCCATTGGAGACCCTACCAGGAGCACAAAGCTCCAGACAACACAGCCCTCAGGTTCATAGGGACACACAAACCTCTCCACCACGATAAGGTGATGGTTCCCGGAGAGGAACCATCGACTTTGACAGCCGAGAACTGTCAAGACAGTAAAAGATACGCAGCAAGAAGAAACACTAGTAGTTCACGCTTGCGCGCATACTGCTGTTTTGGCGTGCAGTGTTCTGATTACTTATTTCCTATTTACTTGTTTCCATCCATCCATCCATCTCCATCTTCATCCGCTTATCCGGGGTCGGGTCGCGGGGGTAGCAGCTCCAGCAGGGGACCCCAAACTTCCCTTTCCCAGGCCACATTAACCAGCTCCGACTGGGGGATCCCGAGGCGTTCCCAGGCCAGGTTAGAGATATAATCCCTCCACCTAGTCCTGGGTCTCCCCCGAGGCCTCCTCCCAGCTGGACGTGCCTGGAACACCTCCCTAGGGAGGCGCCCAGGGGGCATCCTTACCAGATGCCCGAACCACCTCAACTGGCTCCTTTCGACGCAAAGGAGCAGCGGCTCTACTCGAGCTCCTCACGGATAACTGAGCTTCTCACCCTATCTCTAAGGGAGACGCCAGCTACCCTCCTGAGGAAACCCATTTCGGCCGCTTGTACCCTGGATCTTGTTCTTTCGGTCATGACCCAGCCTTCATGACCATAGGTGAGGGTAGGAACAAAAACTGACCAGTAGATTGAGAGCTTTGCCTTCTGGCTCAGCTCTCTTTTCGTCATAACGGTGCGATAAATTGAATGTAATACCGCACCTGCTGTGCCGATTCTCCGACCAATCTCCCGCTCCATTGTCCCCTCACTCGCGAACAAGACCCCAAGGTACTTGAACTCCTTCACTTGGGGTAAGGACTCATTCCCTACCTGGAGAAGGCACTCCATCGGTTTCCTGCTGAGAACCATGGCCTCCGATTTAGAGGTGCTGATCCTCATCCCAGCCGCTTCACACTCGGCTGCGAACCGATCCAGTGAGTGCTGAAGGTCACAGGCCGATGATGCCATCAGGACCACATCATCTGCCAGCCCACCGAACTGCAACCCCTCTCCACCCCGACTACGCCTCGATATCCTGTCCATAAATACTACAAACAGGATTGGTGACAAAGCGCAGCCCTGGCGGAGGCCAACTCTCACCTGAAACGAGTCCGACTTACTGCCGAGAACCCGGACACAGCTCTCGCTTTGGTCATAAAGAGATTGGATGGCCCTGAGAAGGGACCTCCTCACCCTGTACTCCCGCAGCACCTTCCACAGTATCTCCCGGGGCACCCGCTCATACGCCTTCTCCAGATCCACAAAACACATGTAGACTGGTTGGGCATACTCCCAGGCTCCCTCCAGGATCCTTGCGAGAGTAAAGATCTGGTCCGTTGTTCCACGACCAGGACGGAATCCGCATTGTTCCTCTTCAACCTGAGATTCGACTATCGACCGAACCCTCCTTTCCAGCACGTTGGAGTAGACTTTACCGAGGCTGAGAAGTGTGATACCCCTGTAATTGGCACACACCCTCTGGTCCCCCTTTTTAAAAAGGGGAACCACCACCTCGGTCTGCCACTCCTTAGGCACCGTCCCAGACTTCCACGCAATGTTGAAGAGGCGTGTCAACCAAGACAACCCCTCCACACCCAGAGCTTTAAGCATTTCTGGACGGATCTCATCAATTCCTGGGGCTTTGCCACTGTGGAGTTGTTTAACTACCTCAGCAACCTCCACCACGGCTTCCCTGACCACCGGTGTCCACCACGGTGTTCGTGGGTTACCGCCCCTTGAGGCACCTAAGACCCTAAGACCATAGCTCCTCACCGCAGCTTCAGCAATGGAAACTTTGAACATTGTCCACTCGGGTTCAATGCCCCCAGCCTCCACAGGGATGCACGAAAAGCTCCGCCGGAGGTGTGAGTTGAAAGTCTGTCGGACAGGGGCCTCCTCCAGACGTTCCCAATTTACCCGCACTACCCGTTTGGGCTTACCAGGTCTGTCCAGAGTCTTCCCCCACCCCCTGACCCAACTCACCACCAGATGGTGATCGGTTGACAGCTCCGCCCCTCTCTTCACCCGAGTGTCCAAAACATACGGCCTCAGATCAGATGAAACGATTATAAAATCGATCATTGACCTTTGGCCTAGGGTGCTCTGGTACCAAGTACACTTATGAGCATCCCTATGTTCGAACATGGTGTTCGTTATAGACAATCCATGACTAGCACAGAAGTCCAACAACAAACAACCACTCTGGTTTAGATCAGGGAGGCCGTTCCTCCCAATCACGCCTCTCCATGTGTCTCCATCATTACCCACGTGTGCGTTGAAGTCCCCCAGCAGAACTATGGAGTCCCCGACTGGAGCCCCATGCAGGACTCCACTCAAGGTCTCCAAGAAGGCCGAATACTCTGAACTCTTGTTTGGTGCATATGCACAAACAACAGTCAGAGTTTTCCCCCCCACAACCCGCAGGCGTAGGGAGGCGACCCTCTCGTCCACCGGGTTAAACTCCAACGTAGTGGCGCTCAGCCGGGGGCTTGTGAGTATCCCCACACCCGCCCGGCGCCTCACATCCTGGGCAACTCCGGAGAAGAAAAGAGTCCAACCCCTATCCAGGAGTATGGTTCCAGAACCAAGACTGTGCGTAGAGGTAAGCCCCACCAGATCTAACCGGTAGCGCTCCACCTCCCGCACAAGTTCCGGCTCCTTCCCCCACAGAGAGGTGACATTCCACGTCCCCAGAGCCAGCCTCTGCTGCCCGGGTCTGGTCCGTCGAGGCCCCTGACCTTCACTGCCACCCATGTGGCAGCGCACCCGACCCCAGCGGTTCCTCCCACAGGTGGTGGGCCCATGGGATATTTACTTGTTTGGTGGAGGCAATCCAGAATTGCTGTCTGTTGGTGAAATTATAATCAGACCCTCTCAGACACCCCCCCCCCTTAAAAAAAACTCTTCGGATCTGCACGATTCGCACAAGTCACCCAAACTAATGTAAAAAAAGCGGTAGGCGCCAAAAAGCGCTTGTATCTCTGTACATACGTCTCCTCACGTCCTTTTTGGCGTCTGCATCGGAATGTAGGAGGCTGCCGTTATTCACCCAGTAAGAGAAAAAGAACGACATTTAGTGAATTAAATCAATTCTACATACTAAATACTGTACTATCTAATACTGGCTATGCCTTGTTGTAGGTAGAGCGAAAGAGAGTTGTGCCTGAATCCACTGTCGTCACGGAGTTAAAGGCAGTGAATTTAAGTTAAAAAAAAGTTAAAATGATGAGTCATTCCTTAGCACTAGGCCTTGAATTCGCTAGCATCCATGCTAATCGGCGCTAATAGCTCAGAGCTAACGGGTTAGCTAAGGTGCTATATTGATATGCTAATAGGGTAATTAGCCACAAAAGGCTAGCAGAGTACTGTATATTGCCTGTGAAAAGGCTAATGATTCTATCTATTGGTTATGAAAAGTAATACTTTTCAACGCTATTGCTAGCTGTGGGTATTTTGTTGAATGAATGTTAGTACAAATTGTGAGTTTAATTGTTTAACTGGAGTTTATGGTGAAGTAACTTAAAGAGGGTAATTTTTAGTGCATTCTTTCTACTCTTACCGGTGCAGGGAGGGATACATTGCAACACTGTGTAGCTTAAGTTATGGGAAAATAATACAATTTAAGAGATGTTTACATGCAATTTTAGTGTTACTAAGGTTCCATAAAACTTGAATTAGAAATGCAGTTTTTGTATAAAGGTTGCCTATTCAGGGCTGCCAACTTTTCAAAAAAACCTTGGCGTGAGATTTGGTGGGGCCAACCAAAATTTTGCTGCGTACAAAGCAATTTCTACAAAGCTAATTCAGCATCATTACCGTACAGAAAAAAAGAATATATATATAAAAAGAATATATATATATAAATAAAAAAAAATATATATAAATGAATGAATGAATTCTCATTTTATTTTTCTCTTTATTTCATTACATCTAAGAAATGTTTTTGCTCTAATAAAAGCACTCCTGTGTGAACTAACTAAAAACATTAACTAAAAACGTTATATGTATTACTAAGTACTTTCTTTACTCTGAACATATCCGTTTATCAGTACATATCCTCATATCAATCTGTTTAACTCTTTTCTCACATCATATTGAATGTTTAAAACTAAAAACATTCCTAAAACATTTTTCTATCTTTTCTCATATTTCTCTCTCTGAACATTTCTCATAACATATCCACAACATATCTTTTGAAATCTCAAAATAAGTGTAATCATATCTGGGAACAGTGTAAAAAGTATGTTCCTTTTTCAACATATTAGCATTTATTTTTTATTTATTTCCTCAAGACATCTAATTTTTCAAGGCACATTAATCAAAGGCCACAGAAACAATTTTTCTGTTGTATCACAAAAAGTTGCATTGTTTGCATGATAACATGTAATCAGGTAATCCTCAACAATGTAACTGTAATCTGATTACACATTTTTTTATTGTAATCTGGGCTGATTATAGTTACTTGATTTTTGTAATCTGATTATGTAATCCAGATTACATGTAATCAGTTACTACCCAACCCTATATATATATATATACACACACACACACACACACACACACACACACACACACATCAAAGGTTCTCAGTGTAGGGACCAGGGTCCCAAAGTTAAATTAACATTGGTCTACCAAAGGGATCTACTAGGACCACTTAAATTCTAAAGAATGAGAACCACTGATTTACATAAATTCTAATCCTTCAAAACTAAATAAATAGAAATAACCATTTTTGGACACCAGGGGGACTGGTGCCCAAAGACCAAACCTCATTAGGTTAGGCAGTGAGGGAAATTCATTCTTCAATCAAGGCCTTTCCCCACCACAAGGTCCAGCAGAAAATAGACTGAAAAATACCAACAGAAAGACAAAAGACACAGCATGGCTCACTTTGTGCATGTGTTATATCACAGCCCTTCTCAAACTTTTTTTGTGCCAAGGCCCAGTAATGTTTGGCCCTCATCCTCTGTGCCCCACTTACGTAATGTTTTGGGAATAGAGAGACTATTTGTTCATTTTATGAAACATTTAATGAATTATTTACAGTTACATTTAGAGATGCACAGAGGTTAGAGAAGCACAATAGTGGCCCAAAGTTTCCCAATACCTGCCCCCCGGTGACCTGTCACAAACATCTGGACCAATCACAGCTGGCCTGGCAACCCAATGGCATAGGTTTTGTTTCCAGATTTTGTGAGACATATAATTTTGAGCACTAAACACTGAATTTGTATGCACCTATTTCTACCATTTTCTACATCAATTTATGCTGGAAACAATTGAAAATATAGAAAAATAAGGCCCTTAGGCATTCTGTATTACTTTCAACTATTCTCTTGTAGATCAACTTTTTCTAATTTAGCGTTATCTCTGCTGAGTCAACACACATGTAGGCCTAATTTACTCTTCCCTCCTCTTTTGTTGGGGAAGTAACCTCTTTAAATGTGAATGTGGCACTTGTTCATGTGAATCATACATTAATTCATTGTAATTAATTTATAAACCCCTGGACTTCAATAGCTCAGATGTGTTTCAGCAAGATTTCTGCTCATATTTACAACTTTGTGCACATTCAAAATATAACTCCTCCCATTTGTGTTTTCCGAGATTTGGAGAGTTGTAATGTAGTCTGCTGTGCATGTTATTGCTCCGCTGATATGGTAGTATCTCATTAAGACCGTCTGACAGACACAGAGGCCCAACCGGTTCAACAGTTCACTTCCACGCATGTACAGAAATACAAAAATGCCCTAAACAATGCCCGGTCCTACTACCACTCACAGCTCATACACTCCGGCTCCAACAACCCCAAGACTCTCTTCTCTACAATAAACAAACTTCTTAACCCCTTACATGTGCAAATTAAGCCAAGTTATTGCGCATGGGACAAAGGAGTTTTTACTCCTATTGCTCTTGAATGGAGGTACTCTAAATCTGCGACCTGAGGGGAGTATTACGAACTCAGAGTGAAGGGGGTGGTTTGTGCAGTCTAATATAGGCCGGGCCTTGTGAAGTACTTGCTGGTCAAAGATAACCATCAAGGGGGACTGTGGGAAACCTATCACCTTGCCAGCCACCTTTACAATATGGCAATGGTGGTTTTTGTCCCCGATGTTCAGGTTACCATACCAAGCAGTCATGGGAAAAGTAAGAACCGATTCAATAACAGACTTAAAAATAAGGACATCATTTTCTTATCTACATTAAAAGTGTTTAACTTCCTAAGGAAGTACAAACGTTGCTGTCCCTTTCTTACAGACTGCATCACAATTCACATCAAACTTTTTATCGATGACGGTTCCCAGATACTTGTACTGTTCAACAAACTCAATTTCCATTCCCTTAATGAAAGTCTTAGATGGTGGGAGTGATACTTTCCTTCTCTGCTGCTGAAACTTTGATTCACGCCTTCAACACTTTCAGATTGACTACTGCAACAGCATCCTCCATGGTTCACCTGCAAAAGCCTTAAATAAACTCCAATACATCCAAAACTCTGCTGTCTCCACACCCACACCCATTCTCGTGATCACATCACTCCCATCCTTTAGAACCTCCACTGGCTCCCTGTTTCCCAACGCATCCAGTTTAAAGTCCTCCTCCTCACCCACAAAGCCCTCCATAACCAGGCTCCTTCCTACCTCACAGACCTGCTCCACTGCCCAAATCCCCCCCCGTAACCTCCGCTCCTCCGACGCAAATTTCCTCTCCCCACCACTCAGGACCAAGCACTGTACCTGGGGTGACAGAGCTTTCACCTTTGCAGCCCCCTCCCTCTGGAACTCCCTACCCATACACATCTGTGACTGTACTAACATGGACATATTCAAAACACTAATCAAAACACAACCTCTTAAAATAGTCTTACGTTTCTCACCTGATAGTTACTGGTTTTATTGTTTTTAATTGCTTTTAATATGCTTGTTTTATGTCTTGGTTTTATTGCTTATCTGTTTTTAATGTGCTATATGTGCTGGTTTTACCGTAAAGTGTCTTTAAATAATATTCTTGACCTTCAAGAACTGGTCTCTCAATATGGTATTGAGAAACATTCTCTTTTCTTTTACTTTAGAATAAGGTTGGCCTGTAAAGCCTATGGAGTTCCCTGGGGGGCAGATTTAAAGGAACATCCTATTTTGAGCGAAACGATTAGTGTCATATATTTATGATAATTTAAATTCTCAGAAATATATGCCTACATCAGGCATGAAAGTTTGGGATAGGGAACTGTCTGGAATTGGGACAAGAACAAGATTTGGACTGGGATACAATTTGGAATAATGTAACAGATGCTTCAAAAAATCTCAGGTCATCAATATATACAGGTGCCGGTCATATAATTAGAATATCATGAAAAAGTTGATTTATTTCAGTAATTCCATTCAAAAAGTGAAACTTGTATAATGTATACATTCATTTCACACAGACTGATATATTTCAAGTGTTTATTTCTTTTACTTTTGATGATTAGAACTGACAACTAATGAAAACTCCAAATTCAGTATCTCAGAAAATTAGAATATTGTGACAAGGTTCAATATTGAAGACACCTGGTGCCACACTCTAATCAGCTAATTAACTCAAAACACCTGCAAAGGCCTTTAAATGATCCCTCAGTCTAGTTCTGTAGGCTACACAATCATGGGGAAGACTGCTGACTTGACAGCTGTCCAAAAGACGACCATTGACACCTTGCACAAGGAGGGCAAGACACAAAAGGTCATTGCTAAAGAGGCTGGCTGTTCACAGAGCTCTGTGTCCAAGCACATTAATAGAGAGGCGAAGGGAAGGAAAAGATGTGGTAGAAAAAAGTGTACAAGCAATACGGATAACAGCACCCTGGAGAGGATTGTGAAACAAAACCCATTCAGAAATGTGGGGGAGATTCACAAAGAGTGGACTGCAGCTGGAGTCAGTGCTTCAAGAACGACCACGCACAGACGTATGCAAGATATGGGTTTCAGCTGTCGCATTCCTTGTGTCAAGCCACTCTTGAACAAGACACAGCGTCAGAAGCGTCTCCCCTGGGCTAAAGACAAAAAGGACTGGACTGCTGCTGAGTGGTCCAAAGTTATGTTCTCTGATGAAAGTAAATTTTGCATTTCTTCTGGAAATCAAGGTCCCAGAGTCTGGAGGAAGAGAGGAGAGGCACAGAATCCACGTTGCTTGAAGTCCAGTGTAAAGTATCCACAGTCAGTGATGGTTTGGGGTGCCATGTCATCTGCTGGTGTTGGTCCACTGTGTTTTCTGAGGTCCAGGGTCAACGCAGCCGTCTACCAGGAAGTTTTAGAGCACTTCATGCTTCCTGCTGCTGACCAACTTTATGGAGATGCAGATTTCATTATCCAACAGGACTTGGCACCTGCACACAGTGCCAAAGCTACCAGTACCTGGTTTAAGGACCTTTACAGAAGTTTTCTGTCTCTTTGCAGAAGTTTTCCGTCTCTTTGTGGTAGTTTTCTGTCTCTTTGTCGTAATTTGCGTGTCTTTGTAGTCACTTTGCGTCTCTTTTTAGTTGTTGGATTGACTATCCATTGAGAAATGTCAACAGTCTTTACCGGCTAGGCCCGTTCTAATCTTTTATTGAGAGGCCACAGCGCTGCCTTCTCCTATTGTTGGCCTCATCCTCTTCCTTTTCCATGCTGTTAGTGTCATCAAATGTCTCTCCAGCTATGCATGCAGACACATGATTCTGAAGGTGGAAATGAACACTGCTATATTTGCAATGCATACATGCCAGGAAGCATTACGTGTCAAGGTGTGTGACAATATGGACACTGCAGGCATCATTCATGCAGATAAAAACAAGTATTTAGGTGATGCTGAGACTGTCCAAACTTCTGGTACAAGAGCTCCAGACTTTCTCTCCGCAAAGTCAGGAGAAGCTGTAAGAAAAGCAACCTAAAGTCTCTCTGCAATATGAGTTTGTTGTGGGCTCTAGCTCAAGGACAAACTATAAATAGCAACAATAACCGTTTATTTATAATATTGTACAGCAAAGATGAACCTGATCACATACTGCTGCTGACTCTGGATACAAAGTGTCAAATGACAATGCATATATGTCATTGTGACCAAGTTGAAAAAAAAAAGGCGTAATCTCACGCCTAACACCGGTCACAAATGCAGCTGTAAAGGACTTTGTGCAAACTGATGGAGATTCATGTCTATTCCCATCCAAGATATCTTAGGACGTTTAATTAAGGCAGTCATTGTAAATGTTAATCAAGTACACACACACACACACACGCACACGTTTTTTTTAAATATGTTTTAATATAAAGCAAAAGAACAAAACAAATTTCTCAGGGTTTGAGAGAGAAAGAAATTCTTCAAGAGAAGTCATGCAACCTGCGTGTTGTGTTTCAGTGTTGACTTGTATTTCAACAGCCCCATCTAGTGGATCCAAAAGGGTAACACATACAGTCAGAGCTCAACACATCAGTGCACCTCTACACACAAACTATGGGTAAATGAAGCATGAAACTGACAATGGTCTGGGATTACAGGCATTTATTGTCAAGAATCAGTGTTTTCCTAACACACAGCATTGGCAATCATCATCTGATCAGCAGCACTTCACAAATACTGGCTCTGGTTCAAATGTTGGAGTGATGGCCGTGTTACAGTACAACACTACTACAGAAAAATCACATAGATTCTCTGTTATTAAATACATTTAATTATAGAATGCCTTTTTTGTTATAAGGTCATTTGATAATCACATACATACAATACTTATTTAATTTGATTTAAAACAACTCAATTTCCTATTCATTACTATTTTGAAACATTCTATATTTTGCTGAAGTTTAAAAATCTAAGATACAGCACTGAAATTTACTAAATCATACCAAATCTCCTCTGTGTGCCAACCTAATTTCGCACAAATTAGGTCAATTCAACCTTAGATTTAAGAACAATTGGGTTAATATTTTGACAATGATAATACAAAAGGGCAATTTCACATCTTGTATACATATGACGGTTCTGTAAAACAATTTTGGTGACAAATCAGTTTGAATTAGTTTATTGGGGGGGAGGGGGGATTATAGACTTTCACTTGGTTGCAGTGTACTAAAGATCATCTTAAGATGTAAAGATTCTCCTCAGTTGGGCTGACATTTTGGTTTCAAAGCTGTAGCTCATATGGCTTATTCTGTGGATTCATGCAGGTTGTTTGGTGACGGATCATCATTCATGATAGCCTGCCTCCAGAGTGTGACAAAAGTTCAGGTCGGAGGTCAGTTAGCTCCTCAAGATATCCTGCTGCAGCTACAGTAAGTTTCCAGACGTGGTCTCTACAGTCCTGTCAGTGTTCAGACTCGGGGGAATCGTAAACTGTGCTGGAGATGATTTCATGATGGGGCCTAACTAATCAGTTGGGCCTGTCTGTATGTTTTCTTCCCTAAGTTCTATAACACAATTAATAAAATTAATATAATAATATTATATATTTATATTAATCAATAGTAAAATGGTTATAAATCAGGACATCTTAAAGGACAATTCCGGCGCAAAACGAACCTAGGGGTAAATAACCGATGTGTATCCACTCTGTCGTTCTCTGGGACATGTTTTCATGCTACTTGAATGTGTTTGTGCTTGAAAGAAGCTAGCGCGGACCGCTGATTAGCTTACAATGCTAGTATTTGGGGCACAAGGAAAGTAAAAATAAATCGCTATTTTGTACCACTAAAAAGGCTCAAAATATCACCAAACTTCAACGGTAGCATAATGAGGGTCCCTACATGTTAGCCAAAGCAATGAGAACTTTGTAAGTGTACAGACAGTTTATTGAACGAAGAGCTGCGGGAGCTCCGTGAAAGGGCTACGAGAGAGAGAGAGCTATGCCGCAACAGAGCATCGTACTTTCCCTGTGCCCCGAATACTAGCGTTGTAAGCTAGTCAGCGGTCCGTGCTAGCTTCTTTCAAGCTACAAACACATTCGATTAGCATGAAAACATGTCCCAGAGAGCGACAGAGTGGGTACACATCTGTTAATAACCCCTAGGTTTGTTTTGCGCCGGAATTGTCCTTTAATACAGGGGTCTTAAACGTTTTTTAAGCCAAGGACCCCTTTACTGAAAGAGAGATGGAGCAGGGACTACAATAACTTGTAGGGCGGGCTAAAGCTTTTAGACATACTTTTTTTTGCATAGCTATTTAAATAGCCTAATAATTGTTGCATTGATTTTATAAATCATGTTTTAATGTTAAACATACATAAGGCACAGTGAATCCTTAGGATGAACTGTATCTGTGGATGGCTATCTTAGTGACTACGTTATCTATAGGCCAGTAAGCAGTGGTGATTTATATTTGCTGATATGTTGGATTCATGTTAAGACTTTTGAATTTTTGAAAAAACTATACTAATAAAAATTAACAATAATTTGGAGGCCCAACTAGGGGTTCCGGACCCCCTTTTGAAGATCCCTGCCTTACATTATATATATACCATTATTTGTATAAGTATCAAGTAGTATTATTATTCTTGATTCAGTGAAAAATTTAAGCTTACAAATATGAAACCTAATTGGCTTATATCAGAGTGTCAGAGTGGGTCATCAATGCTCTGGGTGAAGTGTTCCCCACTGTACAGACCATAGTGCAGGGTATCTTTCTGGGCTGCAACCCAGGGCATCTGCAGACTGGAGAAGCAAGCGGCCCAATGGCCCTGAGGGTCCACTGTCACCACCCCACCCAGCCCACCTACTCTGGACTTCATGTAGGCCAGAGCTAAATCACTGGCAGCCTCTACTGACTGACCTGAGAACAGAGGAGAAAAGAAATTAGATTATAAATCAGTAAAGAAGTGTCATCAAGATGTCAGTGGTCAACCAAGTCACAGCAACAACTCTGATTGAGAACAAATCATCTTCTCTGTGAGTGGAGATTAAGGGCGTTTTCATATTAGGTATGATTGATTTGTACAGTGCCTCAGTATGATATTTGGAGCACTGACTTTTGGTTTATTGCCACACTTAGTCCAACAGTAACTGTACTACTCCACCATCTCTGCATGTGTTACACTGCAGAAATGCTGTTTGTGTGTGTGTGTGTGTGTGTGTGTGTGTGTGTGTGTGTGTGTTACGTTGGTCCATGTGGAATAGGATGAGTCTGGCTAGAGTAACCCTCATGTTGGCTTCTCCGTGGCCTGTAGCTGACACTGCTCCTACCTGGTTGTCAGCATAACCTCCACATCCTGCAGTGACAAATTGAGAGAAACAATGTAGTCTTAGATTAACTTATTTTTCAGGTACAACGTTTTTTATTTGTAGTTTTATTGCAACATGTGGCTTTCAGGCAGATGTGAAAATACAGTAAGCTAGAAATGAATCATACTGTGGTAAATGGGGGAAAAAGTCGCCCCACTTCCCTTGGCCAAAAAAATCTAACTGCACACACCGTAAAGGATATAGAGACAGAGCGCATCGCGTCATACTCTGAAAGCCAAGCCCAACAACAGAATAATGCCTAAAAACTGCTGTGTGGTGGGATGCTCAACCAACAATGTAAATAACCCATATCTTAAGTTTTGATAAGCTGTGGAACTGCAAAACTGAGCTTTCATCAAGTAAAAAGTGGATACAGATGCGAGGAATCAGCAGGAAGAATGGGAAGACTGTGATCCTGACTGACACTAAGCTAACGATATGCCCAACGTTATGTGTGCGGCAAGCATTTTGTCACCAAGTCAAATATCCAAATGTCAGTTTTAGGCTAACTATATATCTGTAAGTTGAGCTGCAACTTGTGTTATAGTGAAATGTGGATAAATCTGAAAGCTATAGTATTATTTTTGTAATGATAACTGCCTTAGCTTGCCAACACATAACAAACATTAGCTTACTTGTTCTCGCTGGTAGACATAGGTTGCTAAAATCATACTTTGCTTGGTTGGGAGGAGGGATCCAACAAATAATATAAGCTGGCCACAGGTGAGCAGAAGGAGGGAGAAGGAAAAAGCAGGAGGACAGAGAGAGTTGGACGGTGTGAGACAGAGAAAGGGGACGATGAACCTGGGGAACAACACTACACCTTTCTGTGGTCCAAGGTGAGAACCAGCTGTGTGTGTGTATAATCAGTGTTGTGTATATCTCCCTCAAGAGGACCTATGGGCGCATTGTGATGGTTATGGGGAAAGAGGGAGAGGAGGGCCAGCAGGTGACACACCATGGCGGCAAGTGACCGCTGACAGAGCGTGCTCCTTAGGCAACCTTGTCCCCCATGGTCCTCCAGCTAGAGTGAGACGAAAAAGAAAGAGCAAGCAGAGCAGAGGAAAAGAGACACGGGTGTTTCAAGTTTGACACACACACAGAAGTTGAACTGCTGTCAGAGACTACCTGTTCTTTCTGGTATATTTCTTGTATTTTTCGTTTGTGTGTGAGTGAGTATGTGTGGATGTCCTTGGTAACTTGCTACTTGCTGCTTGTAACAGAGTAATTTTCCAATTCAGGATTAATAAAGTCTATCTATCTATCTATCTATCTATCTATCTATCTATCTATCAGAAGCAGGAGACGTAGCCTTGGACAAGCTGGATGTGAAGAGGAAGGGGAAACCATAACACTTTCCTGTTGGTAGGTCAGCAGTGGTGGACAGCCACTACTCCCTCCTGGCTGCCAGCTCAGCTCCTTCCTCCTGCTCCATATCCAACCTGACGCTCTCTCTGGTGACTCCACCAACCTTCATGCTGCCTTTTTCCTCTCTCTCCCCGTCAGTCTCACTGCTGTCAGCAACCTCCAGAATGAACAGGGATCCTAGCTCCACCGCTCTTGCCTTCTTCTAGGCTCCTTATTTCTGCCTGGACCATGGTTCTCCTCTCCGTTGGGTTGGCTTTTCCTAACTTTTGAGAGCGAGTTGATCCCAGTCCTTGCCTTCCTGTACAGGGCGTTTCTATGATGTCTGTAAATTTGAGGTTTTCTTCAGCTTGGGTCACTGATGCAGAGGCCTCCCACTTTCATCCTGATCTGTTTATTATCGCAGCATCCCTGACCTTTTTGTCACTAGAGTCCCTGAAGGTCACGGTAACCCTGCACTTTGTCACTCTGACCTCTTCGACAAGGGATGGAAGAGGCAGTTGCAGTTGCCCAGATCTGATGTACAGCCCAACTGATGTAAAACTTGAAGGCAATCCCAGTGGATTGATCTTGCGTTCTACTCCTTCCACTGCAGTGAGGGGGACTTCATACACCATCATCAGCCAAAACAGTCTGGGGAGCAGGCTTTGTTGGTACAGCCATGCCTTAAACTTCTCTATGTGTCCGGACTTCTCGATGTTCTTCAGCCCCCCCTCCACTTGTTTCTCAATGCTGTAGACATTGTTACTGTCACTTAGTGACTCATCATACTACTTTCCCTGATACTTGATGGGATTGTCCTTGATTGATTGGATGATATCGCCTTGTATGAGCAGATTGTCAATGATATTGCCTTTCCTAATAATCATTCTCCTTGATTTCCTTGGCTTGAATGTCAACCTAGCCCATGTTACCACCTCATTAAGCTTAATAAGGACCCATCTTGCCTGCACATGGGATGATGTTGTGATTGTTAGGTCATCCATGAAAGCCCTAAACGCCAGTATCACGCTCACAGAGGCAGTGGACCCACAATGCACGACTCCGGTAAGTAGAATCCAAAAGTTTTATTTGGAGCAGTTTTATTTCCCTCACAGGCAAAAGTATCAAAATCAACAGGCAACGGGAAGTCCAAAAACAGGCAATGGTACAAAAACAGTGGAAAAGAAAAACGGGAACATAAGGAATACAGGGAAACGCTCAAAAGCTGACACAATGGAACAGATGATATTGCACTGAAGTGACTATCAAGTATCAAGGTGATTATCAAAATAAAACAGGAAGTGGAAAACCAGACAGAAAACATAAAAGGAACTCAAAACCGCCACCGACATTCAAATTGCCAAACTTCGACAACTCCACAAACCAATGGGTGACGTCACGGATGCTACATTGCATTATTTTTACAATCTATATGAAATACACAGTGTTGGGGAGTAACGGAATACATGTACCGGCGTTACGTATTCAGAATACAAATTATGAGTAACTGTATTCCATTACAGTTACAATTTAAATAGTTGGTATTTAGAATACAGTTACATTGTTAAAATCAATGGATTACATAACGATACTTCTGTGTTTCACAAGTTTATTCACTCTCTGAATAAATTAAGGCAACTCCATGCATTTCCCAGAAGCCCCAATATGAAAACGAAAAAATTTGCTATTTGCGTGATCACTGATAGAGGTAGAGATGGAGCCGGAACCGGCACAACAGAGCGAGGGCAGGAATGTGTTTCTATCTTGGAAATTCAAACAGCATTTCACATTAAAGAAAGAGAAGAGAGAACGAAATATAACTGCGGAGTGCAACCTCTGCTTGCCAGCAACCAACCTCCTTTCAGCATCTAAATTACTCTATTTCCAACCTGAAGAAGCATCTTAAAGTAAGTTTTTTTTTTTTATTAGCCAGGGGTAGTCATCTGCTGTAGTTTTACTGGTCATCTTGCTATTTTATAGGTGACGTGCGACTTTACATTCTCCTAAGTGCTGATTTACTAGCTCCAGATCCGTTGAAAGACTGACTAGCCCCGCTTTCAGTTTGACATGCTAGCTAACGTTAGCTACAATTAGCTCGTGGTAGCTTAGACTGCAGTTAGATTTTTGTAGTATGCAGTTCGGGACTACAAATACAAAAATCTATCTGCTTGTTCAGGTACACATTCAGCCAGTTGGCAGAACAGACAAGAATAGGCCTGTTTAGTAAGCTGTGTGTGATGCCCGCATTCCTACACTTATAAAATGCAATTCAATGTGGAAGTAATCCAAGTATTCAGAATATGTTACTCAGATTGAGTAACGGAATACGTTACAAATTACATTTTTGGGCATGTATTCTGTATTCTGTAACGGAATACGTTTTGAAAGTATCCTTCCCAACACTGAATACACAGCAGAGGTCTAAATAGTCTCTGGTAGCCCCGTGCAGACGGCTTGCGGCTGACTTCAGTGGCCTCCACGTTTACTTTTGTACGACAGCGTGCTGCGTGTGACGTCTTTTGCTCAGGCGGGTCAGTTCAGTTTCGTTTTATTCAGTTTCTTAATATTGAACGTGTCACATTTACAAATTGCAACAAATTCACTGCACTGGTGAACTGCACAGAGATCCTCCGGCTACCGGACCCCTACGCAGTGAACAGGAACAGGGCGCCCCGGACGAAGCCGACATCGAGGAAAAGAGGGAGACATGGCGGTGTGCGCCAGAGGCTCAAGAGACAGGGACACAGGCGGATTCCCCTTCCCACAGTCATCCTCGCTAATGTCCAGTTACTCCGGAACAAAGTGGACAAGCTTCAGGCAAACGTCAAGTTCCTGGCGGAGTATAGCAGTGCCTGTCTTCTCGCCTTCACAGAAACATGGCTTAAGGAACATGACATACAGTCTGATCTGGAGATCGATGGCTTCAGAGTTCCCTACTGCTTGGACAGAGACCCTGCAGTGAACGGTAAGTCACTTGGCGGGGGTCTGTGTCTGTATGTTAACAACAGCTGGTGCAACACAGTGGTTGTCAGTGAGTCACTGTGTACGCCGGACATTGAACGCCTTCCTGTATCCTTACGTCCCTTTTACCTTCCGAGGGAATTCCACCCAATTATTTGTGACTCTTGTTTATATTCACCCGAAGGCTAACATTGATATGGCTACTCAAGCCATGACCAGATCTGTGCAGCGGCTACAGGGGATTACGCCGATCCTAATAATGGGTGATTTTAATCACTGTAAACCGGGGAAGTCTCTCTGTAACTTTTACCAGTATGTCACTTGTCCGACCCGTCACTCGAAGTGTCTGGACCTTTGTTATGGGACGGTTAAGGGGGCTTACAAATCTCTTCATAGAGCCCCTCTTGGAACGTCAGACCATAATGTTGTTTATCTAGTTCCGACATACAAATCGGTCCTGAAGAGGCACAAGGCGGAACAAAGATTTGTTCCGGTATGGACGGAAGACTCTGTTCTGTCTCCAGGACTGTTTTACTGGCACTGATTGGGATGTGTTTAAAAATGCCAGTCTGGATTTAAATGAACTGACAGAAACTGTGTTTGCCTATATATCTTTTTGTGAGGAAATGATCATCCCCCGTAAACCCATCTCCATTTATCCAAATAATAAACTTTGGGTCTCCAAATCGGTCAAAAGCATAATCAATCAGAGGAACATTTGCTTCAATCAGGGCGACATGATACAGCACAGGGCATTATCGAAACAGGTGAAGAAGGAACTTAAGCTTGCCAAGTGCGTATATAAAGACAAAGTGGAAAATTTGTTGCGCACTGGAAATTCACGTCCTGCATGGGAGGGCGTGAAAACCACGATGGGTTTGCAGTCCAAAAAGTGTTATATTTCTCAGAATGGGAAAACCAACCTGGTTTTTTATAATCGTTTTAATGTCCATGATTTTAGTGAGGAGATGTCTGTTTTTAAAAATGTTGATCGTAATCCTGTAAATAATATTGTGCCCATTGATAAATTCATGGTCTCGAAACTCTTCCGTGGTGTCAAAGAAAGGAAAAGTCCAGGTCCCGATGGGATCGGGGGTCGGGTTTTGAAGAACTGTGCTGTCCAGTTGGCAGACATCTTCTGTTTCATCTTCCAGCTGTCCTTAGGGCTGTATAAGGTCCTGTGTCTTTGGAAGGACTCAATAAATGTTCCTGTGCCTAAGATTCAAACTCCTAAGACCCTCAATGACTTTAGACCAGTAGCACTTACATCTCTTGTCATGAAAAATGTTTAAAGGCTAGTGAAGGATGCACTTTTGGACACTGTACAGGATAAGTTAGACCCTCTCCAGTTCGCCTACAGGTCAGGCAGAGGTGTGGATGATGCAACAGGGACACTTCTAAACATGGTTTTTAAACATCTTGAGGGGGCCAAGTCCCTTATTCGTCTACTATTTATTGACTTCTCCTCCGCTTTTAACTGTATTCAGCCCCATGTCTTAGCAGACAGATTGAAGAACACTCATAACCATACCCGGATTATCCATAAGGGCACTTGGGCCAGTGCCCAGGGGCACCAACCATTCACAACCAGTGGGGGGGCACCACATGACACAAGCTTTAACAATATTTTCTGTAAATTGTTATATTATTCACTTGAAATTGTTGAAAGACCATACATTACTTGTTTATGAACACTAATTTCAGAATAATAATAATATAATAATAATAAATTATAAATAAATCCATATTACATGACCACTATCACTCCCCTCCCCAATCTGTCAGAGTTGAGTTGGTCCACAAGTACGCGCAAATGTATCATTTGGGGGATGGGGGTTAACAAAATAACAACAATCAAAGTAACCCCCAAAAAATGTTATCATAATGATGAATTTAAAATATTAACTGTTATAAAAAAATTATAAGTGGTTGGCTTTCTTGATTCAATGTAATTGGCAAGCAAAGAAAAACATTTTTCACACAAACCCCCCCACCTCTGGGTGAGACTTGGTTGCGCCCAACCCTTCTCCGTGTTTTCCCAGCACACAGCATGGTGTGTGCGCTTCTTGAGTTTACTCAGTATGCAGAGAAGTGTAAAAAAACGGTCCACAGTCGGCGCTTCTTTTCCTAGAACTCGTATTTCTTCCAGAGGACTTAAATCCATACTCTTAAATCTAATATTGATAGTCTTTTGTCCATATCTTATTCATTTTCGGTCCTTTTATTGTCGTTAGCTGTGATGCTAAAGCAGTTTTAGCTTTCCCGTGATGCTTTTGAACGTTATTGACCAATCAGAGGAGTTGCTTTCAGGGCCCGTGAAATAAAGTCGGAAAAATACAAATTTGATCGACCCACAATGCTGCAATATATAGTATTGATTTTGGCTTTTTGAATTGATAGACATTTTGAATTGAGACATTTGAATATAGTGCTCACTGCTCATATGCCTACATGTATGTAGTTGGATAAGTTAGTAAATTACATTTGAGAAATCCCCTTGATTATGTCTGATATTTTTGCCAGGAGGACAGCACAGGTAAAGGAGGTGGTGGACGGGGTGGGGGCCTTTGAGGTACAGTGCCCAGGGGCACCACATTGTCTTAATACGGGCCTGCTCATAACATTGATAATGGACTGATCTGCTGGCTGATGGATTTTTTAACAGTGAGGTCACAACGGGTCAGAGTGAACAGTGTTTTATCAGATGCCATTTTATCTTCTACTGGGTCCCCCCAGGGCTGTGTCCTCGCTCCTCTTTTATTTGTTTTATACACAAATGAATGCCAAAGCCATCAGGAACGGCGCCACATTATTAAATGATTCTGTCATTGTGTCCCTCCTCAGCAGTGACGACTCTGAACACGGTCTTGTAGTCAATGATTTTATTGATTAGTGTAAATCCTCCTTTTTAAACATTAATGTGGCAAAAACGAAAGAGATGTGCATTGACTTCAGAAGAAATCCCACTGTCATTTCCCCGGTTGTAATGGACAATCAACCAGTTGAACTAGTGCAGCAGTACAAATACCTTGGGACTGTGATCAACAGTAAACTGTGCTTTGAATCCCAGGTTGATGCTGTGTGTAAAAAAGCACATCAGCGCATGTATTTTCTTCGTAAGCTTCGCAGTTTCAATGTCGACACTGATTTTATGAAAATGTTTTACTCTTGTTTTATCGAATCAGTTCTTACTTTCACTTTTATCTGCTGGCACGGGTCGCTTTCTATTAACCCTTGTGTTGACTTCGGGTCACATTGGCCCGTTTTATATCAGAAAATATTGGACGTAGAAATAAGCGCTGAAAATGTGTAGAAGAAAAATTTAAAAAGTTGGAAAAAGCAAAAACAAATTGTGAAAAAAAAGCGTCAGAAATGTCAGAAAAAAAAGGTGTTTTCAAGGTTGAAGGGAAGACAACACAAGGGTTATACAGAAAAATCGAATGCAAGGTATCGTGAAGGTGTGCAGTAAAATTGCGGGCACACCATTAGATTATGACCTGTATAAGGTCAGATCCTTGAAGAAGGCGAGAGCCATCCTGGCTGATTCGAGTCACCCCTTGTGGGGTGAATTTATGCTGCTACCCTCCGGGCGTAGATGGTCTGCCGCGATGCAGAACAAATAGATTTAAAAGGTCATTCATCTCGGCTGTTATCCCCATTGTTAATGCTATCCTGTGAATTCAAATTTAAATGGTGTTGTACTGTGGTTGTGTTTATTTGTTGTTGTTTGGTGTGTATATATATATATATATATATATATATATATATATATATATATATATATATTTGTTACTGCTGGCTGTAATCCAAATTGCCCCTCGGGGATAATAAAGTGACCTTGACCTGGTTAACCAGCAATACACCTGTCAAGTGTGAAGCAGATCGGATGAACTGTTCTCGAGATATTCGAAAGACAGCTGGACACACTCATACACACACAGACAGAGATATTCTCCCAATGTGCTACTGGCTCCAGACTTGCAGCTACTCCTCCTCTCAGTACATTTTAATAGCACTGCAGCTCAGTGAGCTGACCATGGTGCTGAAATACAAATATGTGAGCTGATTTTACAATCCATTATGAACTTACAGTGATACAGTGAGCCTCTAACTAAAATGTTGGACACTGACATACTGTAAATGTCACCCTATAGCCATTCATGTGCAGGGCTATGTGGTAAACAGGCTCCATTCAGATTGTTTTTCAGCATGAAGTAGTCTGCGCGTGTGTGTTGCGAGCTGGGAACTGCTTGCACCACACACACACACACTGAAGGACAGAAAGAAGCAGGCAGGGAGGGAGGGAGGGAGAGAGAGAGAGAGAGAGAGAGAGAGAGAGAGAGAGAGAGAGAGAGAGAAGAGAAAAAAGGGGAATACACATCATTTTATGCTCAGCTTACTGTGGGTTTAGCTTAAGGACAAACTATAAATAGTAACAAGAGTTTATTTATAATATTGCACAGCAAAGATGAACACAATCACATACTGCTGCCGCCTCTGGATACAAAGTGTCAAATGACAATGCATTCTGGCTGAGTTGTGTTTTGACCTGACTCAACTGAAAAAAAAAAAGTGTAATATCAGGCCTAAGACCGGTAAAAAAATGCAGGACTTTGTGCAGACTGATGGAGATTCACGTCTATTCCCATCCAAGATACCTTAGGAACTTTATTAAGACAGTCATTGTAAATGTTAATCAAGTTCACGCACACACATTTAAAAAAAATGTTTTAATATAAAGCAAAAGAACAAAACAAATTTCTCAGGGTTTGAGAGAAAGAGAAATTCTTCAAGAGAAGTCATGCAACCTGCGTGTTGTGTTTCAGTGTTGACTTGTATTTCAACAGCCCCATCTAGTGGATCCAAAAGGGTAACACATACAGTCAGAGCTCAACACATCAGTGCACCTCTACACACAGACTATGGGTAAATGAAGCATGAAACTGACAATGGTCTGGGATTACAGGCATTTATTGTCAAGAATCAGTGTTTTCCTAACACACAGCATTGACAATCATCATCTGATCAGCAGCACTTCACAAATACTGGCTCTGGTTCAAATGTTGGAGTGATGGCCGTGTTACAGTACAACACTACTACAGAAAATCACATAGATTCTCTGTTATTAAATACATTTAATTATAAAATCCCTTTTTTGTTATAAGGTTTTGTTATTCTGTCATACACCAATGACAGAATAGCTTCCACCTGTTGTAATAATGGATGTGGGTGGACGGCGCTCTGGCGTTCATGATGGCCTGCTTGACAGGGTCTATGCAGCTGCTCAGCAGCTGTTCGGGCTAAACCCACAGGTGGAGGCGCTGAGGGTTGGGATGCCAGATCCAACCTCCCAGTTTAGACAGTAGGTTTTTCCTAGCAAGTAAGTGGATAATATTTTCCACATGGAGAGGGGACAGACAGTCCCTCATGGTTGTCGTGTCTAAAGCCACACCAATGAAAGTTGTGGTCCGAGAGGGGTTTAGGCAACTTTTCTCTAGGTTTACCTTTAGGCCCAGCTTGGCCTCGTGGTCACGCAGATCAGCCAGTCTTCCAGGTACGGCAGGATCTTCATGCCCAGAAGACTACAGAGGTGCAAGGGCTGCCGCCATGTACCTGGTGAACACCCTCAGAGATAGGGAGAACCCAAATGGGAGCACCCTGAACTGCCAGTGGCGGCCTCGATAGGCAAAATGCAGATGTATGTCTGGTGCTGGAGATGATTTCATGATGGGGGCTAACTAATCAGTTGAGCCTGTCTGTAGGTTTTCTTCACTAAGTTCTATAACACAATCAATACAATTACAAAAATATTAATAATATTAATCAATACTAAAATGGTTAACCATCAGAACACCTTAAATTGTATTTACCAATATTTGTATGAGTATCAAGTAGTATTACTATTCTTGATTCAGTGCAAAATCTAAGCTTACAAATATGAAACCTATTTGGCTTATATCAGAGTGGGTCATCGATGCTCTGGGTGAAGTGTTCCCCAGTGTACAGACCATAGTGCAGGGTATCTTTCTGGGCTGCAGCCCAGGCCATCTGCAGACTGGAGAAGCGAGCAGCCCATTGGCCCTGAGGGTCCACTGTCACCACCCCACCCAGCCCACCTACTCTGGACTTCATGTAGGCCAGAGCTAAATCACTGGCAGCCTCTACTGACTGACCTGAGAACAGAGGAGAGAAGAAATTAGATTATAAATCAGTAAAGATGTCAGTGGTCAACCAAGTCACAGCAACAACTCTGATTGAGAACAAATCATCTTCTCTGTGTATATGCAGATTTCACCGCCGACTGCTACTCGTGTTCATTAGTAGTCTTAAATAGTAGTTTCCTATTGTTAAGGCTTTACATTTGTTATCATTTTATTTATATCCTGAGACTTTACCATATTCTTCAATTGTTTTCGTTAGTTTATGCACCGATTCCTCTGGTGATGTTAGATACATTATTATATTTTCCGCGTAAAGTGCTAATTTGTGCATTTGTTTTCCTAACTGTATACCTTTTATATCTACATTTTGTCTAACTGCTACTGCGGACACTTCAATATATACAGTATAGCAAATAAAACGGAGGAGAAGTTCTCCCAGGCTGGTTCCTCTTTGTATTGTAAATCATCTTGACAGTGTGCCGTTCATTTGTACTGGAAAATTTGGAAATTGGATTGCTGTAAATTGCTTGTAACCATAGTTAAAACTGCTTGCTGAAGCCAACACTGTTGCCTTCTCTGCATCTAATGTTATTAACAAAAATCTTGATTTTGCTTTTGAGCATAATCAATTAAATGTATTGTTCACCTAATATTGTCTGTGTAATCGTGCTTTGTTTCTTGAATGTACTTTTATTGTTTATGTTTACAATGTGTTTCTATGCTTCTGTAAAGCACTTTGAGCTGCCTCGTGTATGAATTGTGACCTTTAGATTTATTGACTAATATTGCTGATATTACTTTATAGTCTGTGTTAAGCAGTTATATGGGCCTGGATAAGGAACACTTGTAGCATCCTTTCCTTCTTTATAGATATTTTTTTTATTATTATTTTTTTTAATTTAACCTTTAACAAGGTTAACAAGGTCGCCGAACATACAGTTTCACATTCAATATAGTACAAGAAAACAGAATACAATAGGCTACATAAGTACAGATTAAGTAGGCATTTCAAAGCCGGCACAAAGTGAGGTGTAAGTAAGTCGATGAATATGCGAAAGTGGTATGGTGATAACACAATATACATGAATAGACAATCTATAACACTGCTGCGATGTAGTAAAGCGTCAGAATACAGATAGTGCAAATGAAATTGTGGTCTAGTTAGTGATGTGGATCAGTTATAACGAATGATAAATGCTGAGATTAAGTAAAGAGTCAATGTACAGTTTGTGCCAAGTGTGGACTAGATAGTGATGTTGATCAATCGTAGCACAATATACACAAATAGACAGAACTATCTAAATGCTGAAATGTAGTAAAGAGTCAATATACAGTTAGTGCCGGTTGTGGTCTAAATAGTGAAGTAGGTGTAGCTATGAGTAGTAGATGTGCAAAAATTGTATGACAACAAGGTATTGCAACAATGGTGGGGAGAAAATACAGTTTTGCATGCCAGGGCAGATGCAAAGTGCAAAAGTGCGTAAACAGATATGTGCAAATGTGCAATGGGGCATGACAGAGACAGTGGGATAGGGTGTTTAAAAACAATGCATGAATGATGGAGAACAGTTAGCACGTACAGTGATCGGACAGGAGCTTGGTCAGACGTGCTTTAAAGGTAGTTAGTGGGATAAGGGTTTTGAGTTTCAGGGTTTTTTGTAGCTCATTCCAGTCATTTGCAGCTGAGAACTGGAAGGAGTGGCGGCCAAAGGAGGTGTGCGCTTTTGGGGTGACCAAGGAGATGTAACTGCTTGAGCGAAGGTTGCGGGTGGGAAAGGCTATTGTGACCAGTGAGCTTAGGTGCAGCGGGACTTTGCCTAGCACGGACTTGTAAATGAGTTGGTACCAGTGAGTTAGGTGTCGAGTGTGTAACAAGGGCCAGCCAACTAATGCATAGAAGTTGCAGTGGTGGGTGTTATAAGGGGCAAGAATTGGCAAAATTGTCATTTTGACCAAAGCGAGTTTGGCAGCTTGAGTGAAGGAGGCCCTGTTGCGGAATAGAAAACCGATCCTAGACTTAACTTTAGATTGGAGGTGGTTTATGTGTTGTTGGAAGGAGAGGGAACTGTCTAACCAGACACCTAAGTATTTGTACACTGCCACAATTTCTAATTCCAACCCATGATAATGCTAATCAGATAGGCAGGGGTGGGCAGTGAGCGATTGAAAAGCATGAACTTGGTTTTGCCAGAGTGTAGAAGTAATTGGAGGTTTGGGAAGGAGTGCTGAATGGCATTGAAGCTCTCCTGGAGGTTTGATAGCACATTATCCAATGAGGGGCTGGATGTGTACAGGATGGTGTCGTCTGCATAGAGGTGGATTTGAGAGTGCCTCAACAGTGCAACATTATAGAGGATTGCCATGTATGTGCCCTATTCCCTCTAATGCATTATAAAATTATTATTATAATTAAAATTATAATTTTTATTTATAGTATCAATTCATAACAAGAGTTATCTCAAGACACTTTACAGATAGAGTAGGTCTAGACCACACTCTATAATTTACAAAGACCCAACAAATCCAGTAATTCCCCCAGTTCTCAGGTTTATCAGTGAAGTGTCTGAACAGAGTGGATTCTACTCACAGAGTGAAGACTGATTCATTATGAACAGGGTCAGGCAGCCCAGGTTAAATGCACATTGGCAGGCCATCGTAATTACAAACGTTTCATCGATCTATGCCCGGGTACGGTACTCTAATCAAACAACTGGACTATGGGGTCAAGTGTACTGGGATCCAGGCCCGTGTCCCTGAGGTTAAAGGAGAACTCCGGCCGATTTTTTTACCTGAATCTTGACCGCTAGATTTTTTTCCGAGTACTGTCGATAGGGAAAAGAAACGATCAAAATCGGTGCTAGCAAACTGGAGTGGCTGCAGCATAGCCAAAGCTCCCAGTTAGCTAAAATGCCAGTTGTGGGGGGCAACTCGCTGAAATCGCTATGTTCTGTGACTGCTGTGTTTTGATTATCACTGAAACCTGGCTCCACCTGGGGATACCCGATGCTAGCATGCAGCTAGCAGGTCGCACTCTGCTCCGACAGAGGATTCCGGTAAGAGCAGAGGAGGGGGGATCTGTATGTACGTGCATGAGAACTGGTGTAATAATGGGACAATTATAGATAAACACTGTTCCCTGACCTCAAGTACATGTCTGTAAGAATCCGGCCTTTTTTTCTACCGAGAGAGCTAACAGTAGTGATCGTCATGGCTGTGTATATTCCACCCGACGCCAATGTAAACACGGCGCTCTCTCTCCTGCTGAACACCATAAATGAACAGCAACGGGCCCACCCGACGGTGTTCATATAATCGCAGGAGACTTTAATAAGGCCAACTTGAAACACAGAAATTTTTATTGCATTTTGTGTCTGTTAAGAGGCACAAAGGCATTCTTTAAAATATGCCCCCACAACTGGCATTTTAGCTAACTGGGAGCTCTGGCCATAGCTGCAGCAACTCCAGTTTGCTAGCAACGATTTTGGTCTTTTTTTTTTTTTTCCCTCTCGACAGTACTCGGAAAAAATCTAGCGATCAAGTTTCAGGTAAAAATGGACCGGAGTTCTCCTTTAAAGCCTCCTGAAACACTTGTTTTCTGTGCACCCACCTGTTTGCAACAGCAACAAAAAAATTTAACCGTTTGTGTGTGTGTGTGTGTGTGTTACCTTGCTCCATGTGGAACAGGATGAGTCTGGCTAGAATAACCTTCATGATGGCTTCTCCGTGGCCTGTAGTTGACACTGCTCCCACCTGGTTGTCAGCATAACCTCCACACCCTGCAGTGACAATTTGAGAAGAAAATGAACATTTAGTGTTAAATTGAATTCATTTTTTAGGTACAAAGTTGTTTATTTGTAGTGTAGATGTGACAATACAGTAAGATTGAAATTAAATCATACTGTGGTAAATGGGGGATATAACCGAAAATAATAAAGATGTTCATTTACAGTTTGTTCTTTCAACAGGTTTTTCCTTTAATAGCGTCAGAAAATAAAACCTTGGCAACTCTGGTTAGGAATGTCAATTGTAAATGAACGGTTTTATGACTAATCCTTCTTTGCAAAGGGTTACAGAGCAGCAGTTAGTATAGGGATGCAATTACACATCCATTTCACTAGATGGGAGAATAATGCTAAAACTGCTTTTCTTTAGAAATACATTGTAGTGGCATTAAAAAAACTTTGACACTTTGACCATCTGGTCATAGTTACAGTATAATTCAACCTTGCCACAATTTTCCATACTGATACTGTTAATGTTCAATGCTGTCATTATTATGGAAGAGTAGCAGCGGTAAATATCAACCCCACAGCTTATAGCACTCTGAGGTTTACACAACAGACATGGGCCCTATCTTGCACCCATCACAATTGACTTTGTACACTGACGCATGTATCATTCCTATTTTGCACCCGACGCACAGCGGACTTTTCCCTCCACAGACTCACGTCGGTAAATTAGGGAATGAATTTGTGCTCCCGGGGGCAGTTCAGCAAAAAGAGGAGGTGTGTTCCGGCGCAAACGTTCCCTAGTGCTATTTTGCAGTTCCAGAAAACAATTCCACAATTTACCACAGACCAGGAAAAACCTAGTCTAAAGTCAGTGGCGCGTTATTCAGATGCTATTTTAAGGGCGCAGGCTTGGCCGTAATGTAGAGTGTGCACACCGCGCATACACTTTGCTTCTCTCATCTCACGGACCCAGCAGTTCCCATTTTGGCAAACCATACATAAATACAAGGAAAAATATGACCTTGTTTTACACAACGTTTACACAACGTCAATGTCAATGTTTTGCAATGTAGTCTAACTAATGTTAGACTACATTGCAAAAATATCACCATGCATTCATAACCTCGTGATTCAGTGAGAGTGAGCCCAAAACATCAGAAAGTATATTTTTGTGACATTTCTTTATTTAAATTTTGTCAAAAAGAAAAATCAATAGCAAACGTCGGTCTCCTCGGCTGTGAACCGCTCCTGGCGTGCGCCCATGGATGTATGTATCGTATTAAGAATCCGCCATTATAATAGCAATCCGCCATGGAACAAGCGCGCCTGCTTTTAAAGGGAATGTGAGATAACACTCTGATTGGTTTATTGCACGTTACGCCCAAACCACACCTATGAGTAATGCAGCTACTTCAGACCAACCCATTTTAGATTTGCATCGGGCGAAGAGTCATTTATCCCGCCGGCGCCCGAGATCCACCCACAAAGCTACTTGCATTTGGCGTTTGATACTTGCGTTTCAAATCATTAAAATAGGGCCCAAAGGATGATTCATTAAAAGGTTCAGACATGAATCCTGTAGAGGATCCACTCTGTCCAACAGCCTAATGGCCAATTACTATTTCATTTACCTGGGATATCATTTTTAAGTAAATTACTATTTTACTTACCTGGGATATCATTTTTAGGCAAATTACTATTTAACTGGTATAATTGTTTTGTTTCAATGTTGTGTTTCAATGTTCATCCATCCATCCATCCATCTTCATCCGCTTATCCGGGTCGGGTCGCGGGGGTAGCAGCTCCAGCAGGGGACCCCAAACTTCCCTTTCCCGGGCCACATTAACCAGCTCCGACTGGGGGATCCCGAGGCGTCCCTCAGGCCAGGTTAGAGATATAATCCCTCCACCTAGTCCTGGGTCTCCCCCGAGGCCTCCTCCCAGCTGGACGTGCCTGGAACACCTCCCTAGGGAGGCGCCCAGGGGGCATCCTTACCAGATGCCCGAACCACCTCAACTGGCTCCTTTCGACGCAGCTGAGCAGCGGCTCTACTCCGAGCTCCTCACGGATAACTGAGCTTCTCACCCCTATCTCTAAGGGAGACGCCAGCTACCCTCCTGAGGAAACCCATTTCGGCCGCTTGTACCCTGGATCTTGTTCTTTCGGTCATGACCCAGCCTTCATGACCATAGGTGAGGGTAGGAACAAAAACTGACCGGTAGATTGAGAGCTTTGCCTTCTGGCTCAGCTCTCTTTTTCGTCACAACGGTGCGATAAATTGAATGTAATACCGCACCTGCTGTGCCGATTCTCCGACCAATCTCCCGCTCCATTGTCCCCTCACTCGCGAACAAGACCCCAAGGTACTTGAACTCCTTCACTTGGGGTAAGGACTCATTCCCTACCTGGAGAAGGCACTCCATCGGTTTCCTGCTGAGAACCATGGCCTCCGATTTAGAGGTGCTGATCCTCATCCCAGCCGCTTCACACTCGGCTGCGAACCGATCCAGTGAGTGCTGAAGGTCACAGGCCGATGATGCCATCAGGACCACATCATCTGCAAAAAGCAGCGATGAGATCCCCAGCCCACCGAACTGCAACCCCTCTCCACCCCGACTACGCCTCGATATCCTGTCCATAAATACTACAAACAGGATTGGTGACAAAGCGCAGCTCTGGCGGAGGCCAACTCACCTGAAACGAGTCCGACTTACTGCCGAGAACCCGGACACAGCTCTCGCTTTGGTCGTACAGAGATTGGATGGCCCTGAGAAGGGACCCCCTCACCCTGTACTCTCGCAGCACCTCCCACAGTATCTCCCGGGGCACCCGGTCATACGCCTTCTCCAGATCCACAAAACACATGTAGACTGGTTGGGCATACTCCCAGGCTCCCTCCAGGATCCTTGCGAGTAAAGATCTGGTCCGTTGTTCCACGACCAGGACGGAATCCGCATTGTTCCTCTTCAACCTGAGATTCGACTATCGACCGAACCCTCCTTTCCAGCACCTTGGAGTAGACTTTACCGGGAGGCTGAGAAGTGTGATACCCCTGTAATTGGCACACACCCTCTGGTCCCCCCCTTTTTAAAAAGGGGAACCACCACCCCGGGTCTGCCACTCCTAGGCACCGTCCCAGACTTCCACGCAATGTTGAAGAGGCGTGTCAACCAAGACAACCCCTCCACACCCAGAGCTTTAAGCATTTCTGGACGGATCTCATCAATTCCTGGGGCTTTGCCACTGTGGAGTTGTTTAACTACCTCAGCAACCTCCACCAGGGAAATTGATGCCAATCCCCCCTCATCCTCCAGCTCTGCCTCTACCATAGAGGGCGTATTAGTCGGATTTAGGAGTTCCTCAAAGTGCTCCTTCCACCGCCCTATTACCTCCTCAGTTGAGGTCAACAGCGTCCCATCCTTACTGTACACAGCTTGGATGGTTCCCCTCGCCCCCTCCTGAGGTGGCGAACGGTTTTCCAGAAGTACCTTGGTGCCGACCGAAAGTCCTTCTCCATGTCTTCTCCGAACTTCTCCCACACACGCTGCTTTGCCTCTTTCACGGCAGAGGCTGCAGCCCTTCGGGCCCTTCGGTACCTTGCAACTGCCTCCGGAGTCGCCTGGGATAACATATCCCGGAAAGACTCCTTCTTCAGTCGGACGGCTTCCCTGACCACCGGTGTCCACCACGGTGTTCGTGGGTTACCGCCCCTTGAGGCACCTAAGACCCTAAGACCACAGCTCCTCACCGCAGCTTCAGCAATGGAAACTTTGAACATTGTCCACTCAGGTTCAATGCCCCCCAGCCTCCACAGGGATGCACGAAAAGCTCCGCCGGAGGTGTGAGTTGAAAGTCTGTCGGACAGGGCCTCCTCCAGACGTTCCCAATTTACCCGCACTACCCGCTTGGGCTTACCAGGTCTGTCCAGAGTCTTCCCCCACCCCCTGACCCAACTCACCACCAGATGGTGATCGGTTGACAGCTCTGCCCCTCTCTTCAGTCCAACAACAAACAACCACTCTGGTTTAGATCCAGGGAGGCCGTTCCTCCCAATCACGCCTCTCCATGTGTCTCCATCATTACCCACGTGCGCGTTGAAGTCCCCCCCCAGCAGAACTATGGAGTCCCCGACTGGAGCCCCATGCAGGACTCCACTCAAGGTCTCCAAGAAGGCCGAATACTCTGAACTCTTGTTTGGTGCATATGCACAAACAACAGTCAGAGTTTTCCCCCCCACAACCCCGCAGGCGTAGGGAGGCGACCCTCTCGGGCCCACCGGGTTAAACTCCAACGTAGCGGCGCTCAGCCGGGGGCTTGTGAGTATCCCCACACCCGCCCGGCGCCTCACACCCTGGGCAACTCCGGAGAAGAAAAGAGTCCAACCCCTATCCAGGAGTATGGTTCCAGAACCAAGACTGTGCGTAGAGGTAAGCCCCACCAGATCTAACCGGTAGCGCTCCACCTCCCGCACAAGTTCCGGCTCCTTCCCCCACAGAGGAGTGACATTCCACGTCCCCCAGAGCCAGCCTCTGCTGCCCGGGTCTGGTCCGTCGAGGCCCCCTGACCTTCACTGCCACCCATGTGGCAGCGCACCCGACCCCAGCGGTTCCTCCCACAGGTGGTGGGCCCATGGGATGGAGGGATGTCCGCCACGTAGCTTTTTCGGGCTGTGCCCGACCGGGCTCCGTGGCAAACCCGGCCACCAGACGCTCGCTGACGAGCCCCTCCATCTGGGCCTGGCTCCAGGCGGGGCCCCGGGCTTCCCCTCCGGGCAGGGTCACTTCATCCCTTCCTCGATTTTTTCATAGGATTTTTGAACCATTCTTTGTCTGGCCCCTCACCTGAGACCACTTTGCCTTGGGAGACCCTACCAGGAGCACAAAGCTCCAGACAACACAGCCCTCAGGTTCATAGGGACACACAAACCTCTCCACCACGATAAGGTGATGGTTCCCGGAGAAGGTTTCAATGTTCAATGTTTGTGATTTTCATCATGATGATGACGACTGAATTGTAGTTTCAACTTTTTGTTTTCAGGGTCATCTTTTAGCAGATAGCCTTTGTTGTTAAATTCAGATGTCTGTTTCAGAGTGAGGCTGTACTTAGCCACTGACTCATGAAAGTGTAATCACTTATTTATTGATAGTGACAGATTAGACAGGCCTGAACGGGCCAGGATCCACTTCTGTGGATTGTATTTACTGGCCCGATGTAACTTTTTTACTGGCTCCGGGGCATTGGGCAACCCTTATTGTTGGACCCTGTTGTGAATGAGTGAGCCGGGCAGACGCAGCAGGAGAGTGGAGGCGGGGTTACGCGGAGTGTTTGAGAGAGGAGAGATGCAAACAGTGGCACAGCTTCACAGAAGAAATAGGTTATTTAACGCAACATCAAACTATATCAATGTAAATGGTATTGTCTCATCCCATATCTTGTTTGAAAGTATATCAATATAATACAATAAGTCAACAACATAAGGATCAAAAGTTGCACTTTGCAACATGTGTCAGCAGTGTTGAAATGTAGGCTGTTAGCAAACACAGAGCTCATGGTTTTGTTTACTAATTAACCAGACATGCCGAACTTCTGCTGGTCAAAGGTCCCAGTTGTCAGACTATTTTCTCTCTCTCTCTCTCTCTCTCTCTCTCTCTCTCTCTCTCTCGACTGACCTATGCAGGGTGTGTCACCCACCCGTCCCTCCATCTTGTTCAGCATCCCACCAGTGGAGGTTGCACAGGCTACGTTGCCCTCACTATCGACTGCCACTGCTCCAACCGTGCCCATCTTCCCCCTACACAACAAAACATACAGGAAAAATAGAATTAGGTTCGAATTACTTCATTTTATTCTAAAGAATGCCGTAGGTTTAATCAGTTTGATACAGTAAACCATTTTTTGAGTATCAGGTCCTCACTGCTCTCGGTTCTGAAAAGTGTGTAGCTTGCTCTTTTGTGGAGAATGCAGCTGTAGTCAGCTGGGAGTTACAGCAATCCCAATGAATTCCAATGATGACCCAGAGTCACAGCAAAACAACCTGTGCAAACATCCATGGAAGCTCCTCAAACTTCTCCCGCTGCATAATCCAAATTGCCATGGTGGATTTGTGTGCTCAGTATGTAACAGAAATGTCCCACTTTCCAATAAATGCTGACTTTGGTACTTCAGGGGGTTCTGAGATACGAGGAGGCAATACAGTAGTGTATTTGGTTATGTCCAGGAGAATCTGTGGGGGCTTTTCATTCAGCTAATTATCCTCCCTCCCTCCTGTCAGGTGTATCCTATGACGAGTTTTTTACAAAACTCCTGTGACAATCTGTTCGATCTGTTTACTGATTGGTCAGCTGGTCTGATGATCCTTTAATGAGACAGTTAAAGGATTGACTGCTGTGCAATCACCTTAAAATGACAGACAGTATGGATCAACATATAAGAAGTGTATAATGAAGCAGGAGTGGATTGAGAAGTTGTTATGGACGTCTTGACTTGGTTTTTGCCGTGTTTCATTTGAAAGTGCTGTAAATCCAAACCGGCTATGACTCACATTTGACACTCCACAGGGTTGGCATCAGGTGCCAGGTTCTTTTTCCAGCGCATGCGAGAGTAGTCGGTGATAAGGGACTCTAGAGGCACCTCAGGGACACCCATGGACTGGGCGAACTGATTGGCCCCCTCTGCGGTCAGACATGCATGACTTGTCTGAAATGGAGATGAAAGAGATGAAATAGAGATCAAAGTTCACGTCTATAAAACACATCTTTGAACTTAACTTGGTTGAGACGGAGATCCTACGGTACAGTGCGAAATATTGCTATTATGGCAAGAGGTTCTATGAATATTTCTAGGATATCAGAAAAGAATAGTGGTTAGGGATGTAACGATTACTGGTGTAACGGTAAACCACGGTCAAAATGTTGATAACAATTACCGTTTTCATTTAAAATATCATTATTATCACGGTGGATTACCACGGTGTGGAAACCGCGTGTTCCCAGCTTCATCCAAGTCTCCTCAAGTTGTCGCGCGGGCGCACTGCGTAGCCTACAGTGCGTTTCTTGAAGTTGGAATCATGGGGGAAGGAGGAGATGACAGCGCTCAGGACATTTATCAGCCCTGTAAAAAAGTAGTAACACTTGCTCTCTCTCCTGAGATGATGTGACGAGAGTCATCACTTTGATCTCCTGCCGATCACTCGCGCTCAGACAGCAGCTGTAAACACACTTTTTTTTCTTTATCATTTCTTTCCCGTTTTCGGACTTGTTGAAGTGATGTGTAGTGTATCACTTCAATGTAAGTGTGTAGCCCAGAACGTAAGTTAAAACTATGCTGTGGCTTGTTAAACTATCAGGTGTTTTACTGCCTCGTTATCTGTGTAAACATTAAAGCTACGTTTATTCATAGTTCAATAAGTGTTCTGCTACGATTTGGCTTAGTCCATGTTACGACATGACATTTATTTGGAGAGAGCGAGATATATTATCGCCTTGACAATATTGTTGTTGCTGTGTTTCTTATTGCATAGCTGATAGATGTGCAGATTGTTTAAGATTACTTGTGCAGCCACGTGTTGATATTCAGGTTGTGTTAGGGCAATTTGCTAGCAATCGCCAGTAAACAGACTAGCGCTGTGGAGCCACGTGCTTAGCTATTAAAAGGTGTATTTGCTCTGTTATGGATATGTGTGCTGTAATAGATGTGGCTTATTCTCAGTTTGTGTTACTTAGCAATATGTTACATTTATGTTAATTATTACAGAGAAATGAATGTAACTCTTAGTATTGTTTCTTGTTATATGCTGGTAGCTATAACATTTAGTTTTGGTAAATAATGTTTATAGTAAGTCAGATGCTTATTAATGTGCATTATTATTTGCTTATATTTCAGAACCACATCCAACTTCACGTGTAACATCAAACACAACTTCATAGTTAACTTCATGTTGGAGTTGTAAATAAATCTTCCTGGATCTCAAAGTCAGACATCTCTGGTTCGTGAAAGATACAGGCAACGCAATTTTCTGTTCACGTGAACGCTTCATGTGAAAATTTGTTTATAGAGCTGGCTACAGCTCCGTCGTATCAGCTGCAGTTGGGAGTTGAGTTACGCGAGAAATAGGGGTTTAGAGCCGGGGTTGGAACCCCGGTGCTAATACGTCACTGGTGTCTACCGGACGGAATAGCAACGCGGATTTCGGTGCCTCATTTTGGTGCCACTTAAATGCCTGTGCTGCTCTCCGATGCTCAAAAACAGATGTTAGAGGCAACAGAAGCATTGCTGCATGTCACGCTAGTTAACACAGCAACATTACACTCTGCAGCAGATAACGTTGATGTTAACCTACTGTTCGCCAGTAGCTGGATTAAACACGGTTAAAATGCTGACAGCTGAACGGTGTAAAGGTGTGTCTGTATTTCACTGTAGAGGATTCCAACACCGGGACGTACAACAGTCTGCTGCTAAAGACACAAACAAGCACTTGGCCACTGCTGTTGGCGGTAAAACAACACAGATGAGACTACATGGTGCTTTTACTTGAAACTGGTAAACCTTATGGTGCATTCAAAGTTATTGTAAAATATCCTTTTCTCATGTGTTTTTGTTGTTAAACAGAAATGTACTGGTGAAATATGTTATTATTGTTATACAACTGTGTTCAAAATAATAGCAGTCCAACATCACTAACCTCATAAATCAAAGTTTTTGGTAGAAGTGATATTTCATACATGGCAAATAATTGACTAGTAAGTGTTGTAGATTCATAGAAAACCAACAGACCCAACAGTCATGACATGCATGCTGCTCATTCTGTGTAATTTAATCTGTAATTGAAAGGGCCATGTTCAAAATAATAGCAGTGTTGTGTTCAATTAGTGAGGTGATTGATTCTGTGAAGAAACAGGTGTCAATTATGGCCCATATTTAAGGAAGGAAGGAAGCAAATGTTGTGCATGCTGGTTATAGTGCATTTCACACTGAAATACTCAGCAAAATGGGTCGTTCCAGACATTGCTCTGAGGAACAGCGGACTTTGATTAAAAAGTTGATTGGAGAGGGGAAAACATATAAAGAAGTGCAGAAAAGTATAGGCTGCTCAGCCAAAATGATTTCAAACACCTTGAAATGGCATCCAAAGCCTGAACGACGTGGGAAAAAGCGGTCAACTACCATTCAAATGGATCGAAGAATAGCCAAAATGGCAAAGGCTCAACCAATGATCAGCTCCAGGAAAATCAAAGAAGACTTAAAGTTACCTGTGAGAACTGTTACAATCAGAAGAAGGCTATGTGAAGTAAAGCTATCAGCTAGAAGCCCCTGCAAAGTCCCACTGCTGAAAAAAAGACATGTGCTGAATAGGTTGAAATTTGCCAAAGGACACATTGACTGGCCAAAGGAGAAATGGGGCAACATTCAGTGGACTGATGAGAGCAAAATTGTTCTTTTTGGGTCTAGGGGCCGCAGACAGTTTGTCCGACGACCCCCATGCACTGAATTCAATCCACAGTACACTGTGAAGACAGTAAAGCATGGTGGTGCAAAAATCATGTTATGGGGATGTTTCTCATACTGTGGTGTTGGGCCTATTTATCGCATACCAGGGATCATGGATCAGTTTCAATACATCAAAATACTTGAAGAGGTCATGTTGCCTTATGCTGAAGAGGAAATGCCTTTGAAATGGGTCTTTCAACAAGACAATGACCCAAAACACACCAGTAAGCGAGCAAAGATTGATGTTCTGGAGTAGCCAGCCCAATCCCCAGACCTCAATCCCATAGAAAACTTGTGGGGTGACATCAAAAATGCTGTTTCTGAGGCAAAACCCAGTAATGCAGAGGAATTGTGGAATGTAGTTCAATCGTCCTGGGCTGGAATACCTGTTCACAGGTGCCAGAAGTTGGTCGACTCCATGCAACACAGATGTGAAGCAGTTCTCAGAAATAATGGTTATGCAACTAAATATTAGTGCAGTGATTCAAAGTAAAGCAAACCCTTGAGACATTTTTTCAGTTGATACAGTAAATGTTTGAGTTTGTAAAGAAAAATGCAAATACTGCTATTTTTTTTAACTGCCTAATATTCCTTTTTCTTCACTTTCTGTAAAGGTATAACACAAACTTGATCAATTTTGGTCATGTTTTGATTTGGAATTGAATGTGCAGTGTTCCCAATGCATTGATATTATGGAATTAAAAGCCATTCTAAGGATTTTGAGCATTATTCACTTTTTTTAACACACTGCTATTATTTTGAACACAACTGTAAGTTATTGTTATTACATTTTTAATTAATCATGAATTTCCCCCCTTTTTTGGACTAATATTGTTGGGAATATTGATCCATTACTCAAAACCGTGACTCGAGCCAAACCGTGGTTTTTGTGATCTGTTGCACCCCTAGAAAAGAAGTTCTAGATCTGTTCTGTGAATATAAATCTGTGGATATAAATCTTTTGATTTTGGGCAGAGCCAAAACATATGCGATACAGTGGCTGGTGCTGTGTTTTGAGGTCACTTTTCAACTAGACAGCAGCCATAACAATGGTTAATGCTAGGAATGTGACAAGACACCTAGCTCACGAGATGAGACGAGACACTAGACAGGACAAGATTTGAACTCTATTTTACAGAAAATTACAATGAAGAAATAAGACTGGAAAAATAGTCCTTTATTCAATTGAAAGTCACAAAATGAAAACAGAGCACTGAATTTTTCTGCCATAAAGACAAATGACTGGCTTCTCTCCTGTATAACTAACAGTTACACTGTTACTTACTCCATATGTATGGTGGAGAGAGAGTCTCTGTTTTGTACTTGAATTTGTCATTGTACAGTAGACAGAGATAAATAAAGCTTATTTTACTATTGTTTCACATTGATTACATTCTAAAGCACAAATAAATTACCATCACTCAACAGATGACTTTTGTGATGACAGATGCTCTTTTCTCCTCCTCTGCATTTTATTAATTGCAGCACTAAACAAGGAAGTAGGCTACTCTAGTATCAATTTACGACCATTATAGGACGAACGGAGAACATTTCTCTTTGTTTAATATCATTAAAAGTAAAAGGTAGGTTTTGCTGTCCGCTTCCCGACTCATTTTAACAGAAAAAGAGAGTGGTGTGCACGAGACAGCGCCATAGTGAACTGCACGCTGCGGACGCGTGTGTCTCTGCCAAGACGGGGAGGGAGGGAGGGGAGGGGGAGGGAGAGAGAGAGAGAGAGAGAGAGAGAGAGAGAGCGTGCGCGGCGGTCATGGCGGCTAAAACGTTTTTTAACGCTGGGTTTTACAGGCAGCTTTTTTCTTCAGCTATCGCTCTGCAAAAGTAAACTCAGAGTCAACTTTGGAGAACGGGCGGCGGGATTTTCTATGCTAATTTCAAGGCTGCTGCTCTGCAATTGTGTACTGATATCACGAGACACTTTTTACCTCGACGAGAAATCTCGTCACGTTTAATCTCGCGATATCCTCGTGGAGACAAGATCTCGTCACACCTCTACTTAATGCATGTTATTTTGGTTCTTATTACACAATTCCCAATTGTATGCCTTGACCATCCTATATTTAAATGTACGTACCTTGTCCATAACCAGTCTTGCTAGCTGGATAGGGTTGGCTATGTTGCGTACGGCAGACACGGCACCACTACCCAGTGTTTTCCCATCCATCACAATGGCATCCATCTCCACCTCTCCTTTGATGTTCAGCACAGACCCACACCCTGAAACATGATTTGAGAAACTATTTGATAGTCTTTCCTCCAGGTACAAAGAAACTTTTGTATACAGAGTTGACATTTGGCCAATTTGTGGAACTACAGGACAACTCATGCAGTAATCATAAAAGTGACCCCCCCCCCATCTTCATGCAAAGCAGGAAAGAGCAGACACTATATTATTCTTGAAGAGCCCCTATTAAACTACTTTTCAGCATCATATTTGTACTCTTGGGGTCTTCTAGAATAGGTTACATGCTTTGATGTTCAAAAAACCTACTATAGCTGTGTTCGAAACTGTTCCCTCATTCACACTTCCCTATATAGTGTTTATTAAAAGGTCCCATGACATGGTGCTCTTTGGATGCTTTTATATAGACCTTAGTGGTCCCCTATTACTGTATCTGAAGTCTCTTTTATATAGACCTTAGTGGTCCCCTATTACTGTATCTGAAGTCTCTTTTATATAGACCTTAGTGGTCCCCTATTACTGTATCTGAAGTCTCTTTTATATAGACCTTAGTGGTCCCCTAATACTGTATCTGAAGTCTCTTTTATATAGACCTTAGTGGTCCCCTAATACTGTATCTGAAGTCTCTTTCCCAAAATTCAGCCTTGGTGCAGAATTTCAGCCACTAGAGCCAGTCCCACAATGAGCTTTCCTTAGTATGTCCATTTCTGTGTCTGTAGCTATTGAGGAGAAGAGAGGGGGGGGGGTGAGGCCATGTGCTAAGACCGCTGTGCTGCAAAGCGTCTGCCCTCGGCATTGTCGGCAAAATTCTTTTTACTTTCACACTAGAGCTTTCTGAACTGTCTGTGGAATAGATCAACAGAGAGGAGAGAAAGCAGAGTGGCCGTAGATGAGAGCAAAACACAGTAAAGCCTCTCACATTGAGCTGAAATGGAAACACTGTGCTAAGGGTTAAGCCAATGTTTTTTCGGAGGTAACGGCATTCACTTTCCCGGAGGTATGCTATATAACAGATATAGCTACTGTGTCTTGAAAAGCTCAAGCTTGTTGTTTTACTGGTTACCTTTAACTCACTTTACATCATCTTTGCTATCTCTTTTTCCTCACAGCTGCACTCATACAGTACAGATCCATTTGTCCGACACGACTGAAGCGTGGTGTCGCGACGTCATACAACAATGGTTGATGCTCCACGCCCTTGACCAGAAGCTGATTGGACGAACGCATGACGTGGGTCTGGCTTCTTGAGAATTTCAACAGAATGGCATGGTGGCTCATTGAGAATACGATCTAGTATTTTACGAAAATAGTTCACCGAAACGTGTTTCTGAAAACATTTTAAGCGAGAAATAGGCCATGCAGTTTCTGAATCTGTCTTCATTTCAGATCGACAAAGGTCAGTTTAAAAGATTTTCGTCTACTTCTACTGGACAGTCATGTCGCATTCAACGGATTCATTTGCATAAAGATGGGCATCGACGCGCAGCATTTTTTCAAATGCAGCACCGCCTTCCCGGAATGCTTTGCATGCACGTTCAAGTCGCTTGACATCACCCATAGGAATAGAGTGGAGCGTGGCGCAACAGATGGTCAAATGGATCTGTACCGATACGCTACTCTCCGTTACCACTCGCTCTCCTTGCGCGACCACACGGGCACTGACGTCCCTCATTTAAGGCACCCTGCCATTCTCGCTCTAACTTACACTATAGTCTCGTAAGGGGGTTGCGGTTAACCCCCATACCGCGGTTATATGTTGCTTCGTCACCGCGGTAAGAAGAACACTATACTATCACAGCTCTATGTACACCTCATTTTTACGTTACCTGCATTAAAGGAGGGGTTATTCTCCAGCTGGGTCACAGCCTCTACCACAGCGTCCATGCTGCTGCCCCCTCCCTGGAGGATGGTGTACCCTGCGCGGGCTGCTGAGCACACCCCTGAAGTGGAATTTTCTGACCGCTCCTTTGGGATATGACCCGCGCCTCCATGGACCACCACTACTGGAAACATGTCAATCACCTGAGAAGGAAATGTGGAGAGATTAGATGTAACACAGGATGTAGAAACTTGTGTTAAAGAAGCGTTTTAGAAGAGTTTTATTTCCTGTATTACTGCCTGGGCGTTTCTCAATCTGTGTTCTTCTATTGACTTGTGTTCTTGTGTCCCTGTGAAAAGTCATCTCGTGTTGCCAAAGTACTGTCCCAATACACAAGTTCGCATTTCACCAAGAACAGTTAAGATTCCCGGAAATGTTCTTGACACGCCCATTTTACCGAGGACGCATTGGTTGGTAACTTGTATAGCTTCGCAGCACCCGTATCCCAACATTCATTTCGGCATTCATTTATGGTCGGGTTTCTGGTACATAGACAGCCCAAAAACAGGACAATTTTAACAATTTTCGCCATCTTATTCATCACTAAATTCACTTCTGAGAACATTTTAGGCGAGAAATGAAAGGTTTAGATTTCGAATATAGGCAGTCTTGCGAAAATCTTTGCCGAATTGACAATTTGCTCCAAAGTTTTCAGAGTTTCATAAAGTGACGGGGGACGGGGCCACTAGCTCGTCACTGGGACAGTCACGCTCGGAGACCCCGCTGTAAGCCGGAGGTCTTTTAGACCGGTCCCATAAATAAGAGGCTTTTATTTCGCCGTTGACGGATCGTTTGTTGAAATATCACAACCCATGTCCATCATAAGATGTGGTCTTTTCGGAGTTAAACTCCACAAGCACACACAAACACACCGCAGCTTCACACACACACACAGTGCAGCAGGCAGAGGCTATACATTATATTTAGTTCATATTTTTTTGGTGTTTTTGTTTTCTGATTTATTAGAAGTTGAGTTTCAGTCTGTATGATAAATTAACAGTTGTACATAAAGTGGTAATATGCTATGACATGTTATGTAGACTAAAGGGGAGACACCAACCTTTATAATTGCTAATTTCCATCTCCCTGGGCATATACAGTGCACTCCAATAATATAGAAATGATAATTCCACATAACACTAATAGGAACACATAGGACACACCAGTGCATATGCCTACTTATTTTTTAATTTAAACTGACTTAAACTTATACACTAATAATATTAGGGATTGCGTTCCACTCTTTTGAATAAGTAAGGGGTGTTTGAGCTAAACCATAAACAATAAAATGAAAGCTCAATTAGTTTTATTTTTCAATATTATTGCAATAGTTGTAGCATTATGAGGTTTTCTTGTCCCGGAGATTGTTTTAATACAAAGTGGTTATACTCAAATGTGTACTTAAGTACCAGCAAGCTACACAACACTGGCAATATCCAAATAAATAGCCCTCATTGGTTGTTCTCTGTCTCATTTAATAATAATATTTTTTTTAAAAAGTGTTTCTTTACTAAATAGTAACTTAGATAAAAAGAATGGTGTTGCCTCAGCCAATAAAGCCTGTCTCAGGTCTTTACTATACACCAAACGTTTGGTCTCTCAGATAAACCGCTTTGATAGGCTCCAATCATAGGCTTCAACACGAATTTCACACTAAACTCATAACAAAAAAAAATACTGCTTAATGTTTATTTGACTAACTATTTGACACTAATAAATTAGCGTTTTATTAAAACAGTTGGCTAAAGCAGTTACAGGATACAAATACAAAACGAGAGCCGCTTGGTGAGCTGTGTATCGGTGGTATGCCGAATTGACGAGACACATGAAAAAAGGTTGAGTAACGTTGTATGTTATAACGTAAGCCAAGCAAGACGTATAAGGGCTACCATGGCTAATATCTGCACTGTCAACCGGTAACGTTAAAACAACCGACCTTTATTAATAGTTTGCTTAATGAAAATATTCAGTGCACCTACTTACCTACAGTCTATGCTACTTACCCTGAAGATTTACCGACTTGCTTACAGCTAAACGGAAAGCTAACGTTATAGGGGACACTAAAGCCTGAATGCACAGATAATACAAATCATACGGTTCGCACAAGAAGGAAAATAACTAAGGAGCTTCGCACCAAAATATCACCGAGGGCGAGCAGTCGTAAAGATCAGAAAAAGCAACATCCCTTCCAGGATATGACAATAACACTTTCAAAATAAAATAGAACTCTTGATAACATGTCAAGCAGTCTACGTTCGACTTTTATTACTATGTCTATAACATTTTTTAAATGAGATATATAGAAAATATAAGCAATGATATATTTGTAAAATAGCCTAAGTTTACGTTCAGTATGGTGGCTTTTACTGAGGAATGTCAAAATCAATGCTGTTTTTTATAAAAAAGACAAGCAGCATTGATTTATACAAATGGAAACAACAATACATTTAAGGAAAAGGTCAACCATTTTATTATAACATAATTTAAGATTTAGATTCATATTATTATTATTATTATTATTATTATTATTATTAGTAGTAGTAGTAGTAGTAGGCCTAGTAGTAGGCTATGCATTCTTACTCCATTTATGCAGCACTGCTATTTTTAAAGTTTTAAATAGGCTTACCTTTTTTTTATTTTTCTAAATTATCTAAGTCAATATTACCTAAATTCATTACTTACTGATATGAAACTGGTACATTTATTTAGCAGTATACTCGGCCAGGTTTAGCCCTTACACAAGCTCTTCAAGCACTAGACAAAAACGTACTGAGCTTTGATTTTTTTTGTTTATGACCAATGTTTGTTTTCTTTACTTATGTCCCTTAAACTATTTATTCTTACAGCTCATGGTGAAATAACACAACCAAGATCATCAACAAGGGGAGAGTGTTATATAAAACACAGCTGGACAACATTTGCTCAAACTGCTTTTTCAGTTACATTAAAAAACAAAACAGTATTTGTTTTAGTCCGATTAAAACTATTGTTAAAAGGGTTGTGTTGTCATTTAGGTGTGATAATGCTGGTTTGTCCTACAGGTGTACTAGTGTTATGTGGAATTATATACTTTATTTTGTTATATGTGCACTGTATACATGCCCGCGGACACTATTGACGGTGTTAAGTGTTAATCATAGTGACAGCCTGTGGGAAAAAACTGTTCTTGTGTCTGGTTGTTTTGGCAAACAGTGTTCTGTAGCGCCTACCAGACTTCTTTCTCTGTCGACTCATAAGCTACCTTTTTAACTAGCTAGCAAACAATGTAGCTAATGTTTTGTTTTGCTAAGGAAAAGCTACAGGCTAACTGACTGACCTTTTAGCTAGCAAGCAAACAATTAACTGTTTTGTTTAAGGATAGCTACAGGCTAATTAACTGAAGTTTTAGTTAACTAGCAAGAAATTACATGTTTTGTTTAAGAATAGCTACTGGCTAATTAACTGACTTTTTAGTTAGCTAGCAAGCAATAAAATGTTTTGTTTAAGCATGTAAACTGTGACGGAATACAGGCTAGCTGTTATTTTTAAAGCATGTAAATTGTAATCTCAAAGAATTCCATTCAAATAAATGCCTGTTAAGTTACTATCTATCACTGAAGGAAGTATCACAGTGGTGATTGAGCCTATATGGCCCACTGATTAAAGTATTGCAATATTTCTACATTTGCAGTATGAACTGGGTGTCTGGTGGGACATCTTCTGGAAAAAATTATGAAAACTTACAGCTCATGTATCAACAACAACTCCAACGACTCCAGAAATAGAATGAGAATTATTCAGTGTGACTAGTATTCGTCATACATTATTCTTATTCAGTGTGAATGATAAGTGTTTGTGATACTTAAAGGGGAACCTTAATTTACCTTAAAGCGTAACTCTCGCCAAAATGCAACCTAGGGTCTTTTTGTGAATGTACCCGAGTCAAACTTTCGTTTAAAAGCATATTTAGGACGGAAGCGTCACTTTTAAGATTCACCGTATTCTTGTTTTTCGGTCAAATGGCCTTTTGAATGGGAGTCCTAGGGACACTTTTATGCTAGCCTCAAAATAGCTATTTTTAAAACATTAAGAAGGCTCCACACAACATGAAACTTTGCTCGAAGTATCGCCAGGGGCTCTACACATGAACGCAAGCATTGAGAACATTGTTTGTGTACACAGAGTTTACTAAAAAGAAAGGTTTTGAGCAACTCACGTTGCAGTTGTTGTTTACGCTATCCGCCATTTTCCCAGTCCAAAATAGGCGATCTCCGAATGCGAATGAACGGACTCCATGGGAGGAAATGTAATTCTGATATGAGGTTCCTTTTTCAACTACAAGGTACTCCATGAGCCAGGGGGGTTGATCGTTATCATCGGGGGGACAAATGCTATCATTGTTTTTTGGCAAGGTATACACCCCTAGTACTAGAAAAATCACGATAGCAGTGCAGGGGTGGTAGCGAAATCACTTTTTTTCAGCTCATGAAATTACTAACCCCCTGAGATAAATTCCGTTTTTAGCACAAGTCTTCAGAATAGAATAGAATAGAGCGAATAGAATGGACAAATAGGATGCATATGTCCTTTAGACCAGCATCCCTAAACCGCTTTCATATGATGACTAAGGCATTACATATGGTATGGAATATCCCCATCCTGAGAAGAATGTTGGAGAACCATTCTCTGTGCTTCCAGGTTATCTCAGCGGCTTTTGCATAGAGTGCTTGATCCATGACTACAACTATTGTCTCTAGGGTGCAGCTCCTTCCTGATTAGCTCTGATTGTTTCAGGATTTCAAACACTGTGTTCAACTCTGTAGCTGGTTAGTTGATGGTTGGCAGATACCCAACAATATCTTGTGAGATTGGTTCCTGGTCCCTGGTGCTGATATTAAAACCAGTCCAGCTGGGGATTGTCTGATTCTCTGGATCTGTTTGCCTTGCAAGTGCCCACACCATTGTCTTCTTTTTTGCAAGAAGAGCAGCCTCCTTGGTTTCCTGGATACAGTGTTCCCTGGTTGGAAGAGGTTGTGGGAATGAATGAATGCTTTATGTGGAATGTACATTACGATTAAATTGGATACATAGAAAATAGATACATGATTATAGCTTCATGCTAATTTTCAAACCTGCTCACCTGCTACATATACAGGCCTTGGTCTTCAATGGTGACTGATCTCTGCTTCAGTTTCTCAATGTGTGGAAGATCAGTTCTTGACAGATGTGGTCCATACAAATTGGCCTTTACCACTATGCCATTAACTCTGTGTGACTTGGAGCCCTTTACAAACATCTCCTCAGACACGGACACTGGCTCCACAGCGACACTGATGTGGCCATATGTGGTTCCAGAGGGGACACAGTTGGAGCAGACAACAGTGCAGCTGAGGACAGTGACTGGTGAGCTGGCCCCTATGCTTGGTAGGGGGAGGGTGACGTTGAATGTGGGAGGTCGGCCAGCGGATTTTACAGTGTGGGTGGTGCAGGTGCAGGACCCTTGTATACTGGGGCTGGACTTTTTGAGGTCTGCTCGCTGCCTGCTTGACCTAGGGGAGAACATATTAACCTTCCCGGGGGCCCCACTGTCACAATGATAGCACCCACGTGGTCCTCAAAGCCACACCCCCTGGTTGGGACAGCCGTGGAGACACACTGCCATGACACAAAAACCCCAGAAGAGAGCAACAACTCCCCAATCCGCAGTACCCTGCCACCTTCTCTGCACACTCCAGTTCACCTCCCCCAGCCCAGTCAACTATGGTGGAGGGGACGGACATGTTGACAGCGGTGAGGGAGATATGGAGACAGAATTGTGACAATGGCAATGGCAGCAGGAGGAGCTGTGGGAGGTGTTATCTGACTTTACAGACATTTTTGCACTATCCGACAATGAAGTGGGCCTGACACACCTGGTGCAGCACAAAAGCCCTGAAGCGAGACCGAAGACTGCCTTCTGTATGGACTGGGGGTTGTGGCAGTTCCGGGTCCTCAGTTTTGCCTGTGTAACGCCACAGCCACCTTTGAAAGACTCATGGACCGGGTGCTGGCTGGCATTCCCTGTCAGAGATGTCTGGTGTATTTGGATGACATCCTGGCCCACGGGAGCTCCTTCCAAACAGCCTTGGAGTCGCTGAGGCTGGTGCTGCAGAGAGTGTCTGCGGCGGGCCTGAAATTACACTCACAAAAGTGCCGCTTCATGAGGAAGGAGGTGGAGTTTTTGGGTCACAGGCTGGGGGGAGGCTGGGGGGGAGAGAAAGTGCATGCAGTGAGAGACTGGCCCACACCCACTGACCAACGACAACTGAAGAGCTTCCTTGGCCTGGCCTCATATTACAGGAAGTTTGTGCGAGGTTTTGCCTGCAGCCACCCCCCTGTACCACCTGCTGCAGAAGGGCAGGGGCTTCACCTGGACGCCACAGTGCCAGCAAGCCTTCAACTCCCTCCAGAAGGCACTGACAGAGGCCCCCATCCTCACCCCCCCGACCCCATGTTGCCATTTATTCTGGACACAGACGTCAGCGACATGGGCATGGGCGCAGTGCTAGCTCAGGCAGGGCCAGAAGGAGAGAGAGTAGTGGCGTATTTCAGTAAAACCTTCAACAAGGCTGAGCGCCGCTACTGCGTCACGCACCGGGATCTCCTCGCCATGGTGGCGGCGATAAAACACTTCAAGTACTACCTGGGTGTCCGCCCCTTCACTGTCAGGACGGATCACTCAGCCTTTCAGTGGCTGATGTCCTTCAGGGAACCAGAGGGCCAAGTTGCACGCTGGATTGAAATGCTGCAGTCCTATGTTTTCACAGTGATGCACAGGGCCGGAGCCAGCCACGCCAATGCAGACGCCCTGTCCCGCTGCCCCTGCGCCCTGGACGGGTGCCGATACTGTAAGCGGAGAGAAGCGCGCGAGAGAGAGCATCGTATCGAGGAGGAGACATGCCCCATGCACGAGGGGACCGGACCAGTCTGCCGGGGGATGGTTGACATGGCTGAGTGGCAGACACAACAGGAGCAGGACAGAGACATACAACCAGTGCGACAGTGGGTTCAAGTAGGACAGAGACCACCCTGGGAAGAGGTTACAGGGAGCTCCACTGCAACAAAAGGACTGTGGACAGTGTTTGATGCGCTGAGAGTGAGAGATGGGGTACTGCAGAGAGCATGGAAGGAGCCTACCACAGGAGATGAAAGGTGGCAGGTGATAGTCCCCAGTTCACTGAGAGACGCTGTGCTGAGAACATCCCACGGGACCACAGGGGCGGGGCACTTCGGAGTAGCCAAAACACTCATTCGTCAGGGATTTTACTGGGGGCAGGCCAGACGGGACGTGGAGGACTTTTGCCGCCGCTGCGACCTCTATGCGGCCTGTAAGGGCCCCCCGGACCAGTTCCGCGCACAACTACAACAACAGGCGGTGGGTTCTCCCATAGAAAGAGTAGCTGTGGATGTCATGGGCCCATTTCCCCGCACGGATACAGGCAACCGGTACGTTTTGGTCGCCATGGACTATTTTACAAAATGGCCTGAGGCGTACGCATTACCAAATCAGGAAGCAGAGACAGTGGTTGACGCTCTGGTAGAGGGCATGTTCAGCAGGTTCGGGGTGGCAGAAACCATCCACAGTGATCAAGGGAGGAATTTTGAATCACAGGTCTTTGCCACGATGTGTGAGCGTATGGGCGTGCATAAGACCACAGCGCTGCACCCCCAGAGCGACGGCCTCGTTGAGAGGTTCAACAGGAGCCTAGCAAAGCAGCTGGCAATCCTCACCGCGGAGCATCAACGTGACTGCGACACGCACCTGCCCCTCGTCCTCATGGCCTACAGGTCTGCTGTTCAGGAGTCCACCTCATGCACGCCTGCCATCCTCATGTTGGGGAGGGAGCTAAGGACACCAGTGGAGGTGGCCTTTGGGAAACCCCCTGACACCCCTGCTGTTCCTCCAGGGAGAGAGTACGCCAGGAGACTCCAGGATCGGATGGAGTCTGCCCACACCTTTGCCCGAGACCAGCTGGAGAAAGTGGGCATGAGACAAAAAAGGAACTACGACACAAGGTCAAAGGGGAGATACTTCCAAGCCGGGGAACTGGTTTGGGTGTACAGCCCACGTAGGAAGAAGGGACGGTGCCCCAAATTGGACTGTCATTGGGTGGGGCCTTGTCAGGTCGTGGAGCGGCTGGGTGAAGCAGTGTACCGAGTTCAGCTGTCAGCCAGTCATTGCCTCCTTATTCAACGCTGCAGCACTGGGGTGAGCGCTACAATATACTCTTGCTCCATCTGAAGATCTCCTACTTGGTCTTTTTGGTAAGCTATTCTCTTCATCTGTAATGTTTTCTGTGGCTTTCCTTTTCAGAGTCTCTAATTCTCTTTTCATTGTGAAGAGGCTCTGGCATTTTCTGTGATAGTGGATTCTTGGGACTTCTTCTTCTCCAAGGTCTTTAGCAACATCTGTAATAGGGGCATAGTTTCTCACTTTGGCTGCGTCAAGCAATATTTTACAGGATTCATAGTCTTTAAGACCAAATATTTCATCATCTTCTTTTGATGTTTCATGGTATATGATACACACTTCAGATTCTTTGTACTGGCTGTCGATTCTGAATCCAGATCTAAATCTCCTCTACTCAGTTCTATTGTGCAAGAGTATTCCACCATCACAGTAACATCAAGGGTGGTGATGTAAACATTACAGGTTAATGAACAATTGTGTTGAAAAAAAGAAAGAAAAGGTTTGTTACTTGGCATTACTTAAACCCAACCCATCATAACATAAGCTTAACCTAATGTCACTTACATCCACTTCGAAATGTTGGAAGATGTCCAACTGATGTAGCTAGCTAGCCTGCACTGTAGCAGTTACTGTTACTGTTACACTATTTAACCTGCAAGCTAGCTAGCCTGCTAGATAGCTAGCCTGCAAAAACACCAAGCTTACATTAGCTACTGTTACAGGTACAGCTATAGGTATAATCTCCCTCTGTCTATTCCCCATCAATTCACAAGCACAAGAGAAAAAGTATTTTGTACTTGTACTTAATACCCCTGGAACTCATTGGAAGTTGATTGAAGATGGCATAGTTGGTCGTGTTGTTATAACCAGTCAACTGAACCAACGAGCATTTCACAAAACTGACAAAACCTTGTCAAACTGTCAAAATCCATCAACATTCCGTGCATGAGCTACTTTCTAACATTCTAACTGAAAGTGGGTGAATATCAAAATACATGATAGAAACATTTTGTTAAACCACTTACAAGTGTTATGTTGACAACACTATTGAAACAATTACTCTTTATTACAACTGTACATGAATAAATAGGCCATTTGGCCCTGGACTAATAAGGTATTCTATTGGCTCCATTCCATTTTGAAGACTTCCTTTTTGCTCAGGAGAAAAGGCTTTTGTTTAATGTTGATGAACTTTTTGGTGTACAGTGTTTACAATTTTATCAACCAGGGGAATTTTCTCTTTATAAATGGGGTTATCCAATTTGGTATAATAATACGTATCGTTCAATTGTCTGAATCCCTCGTATAGATAGTCAGCTCTATCCATAATAACCACGGCGCTCCCCTTATCCGCTGGTTTCAAAACAATGTCATTGTTAGAACTGAGCTGCTCGAGTGCTTCTAGTTCAAACTGTGATAAGTTGGGTTTGGTCCAACCAATTTTGTGGTTGTGCTGAAGAGTGTTTAGATCTAGTTGGATTAACTGTGATACTTCAGGTGGCAAAAGAGCCAAAGCAGGTGACCAAATTGACTTAGGCAGGAACGGCAACTGTATAGATTCAGGTTTATTCTGATAGTAAACAGCTAGTTTCAAATGCCTATGATAGTCCTGCACGTCTGCTCTCAAAGTGCCTCTAATGTCCTTATGAGTTTGCTTCTGGATGGATGGGATGAAAGTCAGTCCTCTGTCAAGTAAGCTGGTCTGTGCTGCAGTCAAAATGAACGACTCGGAGAGGTTAAGTACTGTCTTTAACCCCGTGACCTCTGAGGTTTTTAAGGGGTCATTGAGTTTAAATGAGCAAGCCAATGCTGAAACATGTGCACTGCAGTGGATTTGGTCCAGTGGATATGGTATTTTTCTGTGGAGAAAACTGTTCTGGATAATTGTGGAATGTGATCATAGTAAGTCACAAGAAAGATATTCATATCTCTCAAATTCTCCTGTTCTGGTCGTTCTAAATAGCGCGAGAAATTGACGATCGGGATTAGCACTCGGGCCTTTGGAAAAGCCACTTTGGCCACAAGGAGAACTTTCCTTATTTGTGGAATGTTACTTTCTCTGCTTTATCGGATTTATGATTGATGCCAAAAGAAAGAATGAGTCTCTCAACATCAGGTGAAACAGGAGTGCGTGCCAGTAAGGCTTCTGCGTGTTCAAATCTGGCTCCTGGATAACTCTCAATTTGGATATGCGACTCTTCATAACTAGGGAATCTAGAAAGATTTGAATCTCCGATATACACCCATTTTTTGCGAGACAGTAAAGACCAGTTGTTCATTTTGTCTTTGGTCGTGTTATGTCTGAAGGGTGAAAACCGTGTCTGTGTCTTAGGTGTGGTAAAAGTCAGTCTGCTCTCTAGGCGTGATACTTTAAGTGGCCCTATGTTAAGTACCTTCTGTGATGAGCATACCACGAGATGGCTACACAGCCATCCTCTCTGGGATCTCACCATCCGAAATCGTGATGCTGAGAGGTGCTGGGGTCAACAGACCTTCTTTGGGGGCATCAGTGGCCACCGATGCATCATCTGGCGCCTGGAGCTCCTGAAGTTGAGCCGTCATGTGTTCCGATGGGTTGACTGTGGCATCAACTGCGGTCTCGGAGGTCGTCTGGGATGCAGGAGGGTCGACAGGAGCCTGGAAGAGCTGAGGAGGAGAGGAGGTGGAAAAGGGGTTAAGGGGAGAGAAGTGAAAAGGGAGGGGGGAGGTAGAGGGAGAGGGAGGGGGAGAGGAGCGGGTTAAGGGTGGTGGAGGGAGCCCCCTCGGCTCACTCCTCTCCTCCAGCGCTGTCGCCTCCGTCTGCTGTTCTGGATCTCTGGAGGCGTGATGCACGTCTGCCGTCACTTCCAGCGTTCCAGATGTGGGTGTCGGTCTCATGATGTTTTGCCGTTCCCTCGGTTGCCGTTGAGGTAGCTGCAGCGTGGGGGCTTGGGGTCCCCTTTTTGATCCTCTGCAATGTCATCGTACCGGTTCTGCTGCAATATCAGGCGTTCCAGCTGTGCGGACCAGTCCTCACAATCTTGTACTTCCACGCCTCTGCTCTCCACTTCAGGTAAGACAAGGATTGCGTGCAGAAACATTAGAGAGGTGGTGTGCCGCTTTAATGAGTTTGTGAATGGTGCGGGTCCTAATAGTGAAATCTGGGTCTTGTTGGCGTTGTGCTCCGCGACGGGGCTGCTGCTGTCTATTGCTAGCATTGTTAGCCCGCCTCTGGTTGCTATAGCCCGACATCTGTCTATTATTAGCATTGTTAGCCCACCTCTGGTTACTGTAGCCCGACCTCTGCCGTCTCTGTTGCGGACCTCTCTGTCCGGATCGGCCGCGGGACCGTGAGCCGTTCTGCCAACGGGCCCTGTCGTTGCCCTTGGCCTGGCGGCGATTTCCCCGGTCGTTTCTCTCCTTCGAAGCCCCATAGCCCCGTCGATTGTAGCCGGAGCGTTGGTTGTTAGCTTTGTAGCTGTTGGAGACTCGTTGTTGGGTGTTGTTGTAACTTTTAGGCCTGGCTACTTCTGCATAACTAGCTCAGTAATGGTCATCGTTAGCTTGACTAGCATAGTTGTTGGTGGGCCCATTATCATGATAACTGTGTACAAAGTCATTAGCTGACCTGCTAACGGGATAACGGTGGTTATTAGCTGGGGTGTTAGCAGGGTAGTTAGCTCTCTTAGCGTTATCATACACAGGCCCGTTTCTAACGGGGTAGTTAGCCTGTTCATACCGGTCATGTGAGGGACGTAGGCGCCTGGGGGTGTCGCCGAATTCTCGGCTGGCAAGCCGTCCCCGTCGGTAACGTACCGTCTGCCATGTCGAATCATCCTCATAGCCGTTTTCAGAACAATCTTCATAAAACTCGTCCATGTTGCTAGGACCGCTGCTAACGGGGTAGTTAGCTTGCTCGTACCGGTCATATGAGTGCCGTAGGCGTCCGGGAGTGTCGCCGAATTCTCGGTTGACAAGCCGTCCCCGTCGGTAACGTACCGACTTGTGCTGGCTGCACAAGTCTAATTTAAGGCTCTCACAAATAAATAGTATGGGTATATTGTACATTTTCTGAATCATCAGAGTGCCTCAAGTATTGAAGTTGTTGAGTTTTGTGTCCCTGGTGTTCTTTCATGCCCCAGGGATAAAAGAAAGCATACAGTTTAGGCGGAAATTGTGAGTAAATGTGTGTTATTTCTGGTTTAAAGAAGTCATGTGACCTCTGTGTTTGTCAGACAGATTCAGTACTGGGCTTAAATGAGAGCCTAGAAGGTCCCCTTTCCAATGATACCAAGCACCATATTATAGAATATTGACAATATCCCTACCATGAGCCTAAACCAGATATGATACACCAGATTTCAAAAACGGAATTTATCTCAGGGGGTTAGTAACTTCATGAGCTGAAAAAATGTGATTTCACTACCACCCCTGCACTGCTATCGTTATTTTTCTAGTACTAGGGGTGTATACCTTGCCAAAAATCACTATGAGACTTTGTCCCCCAAGATGATACCGATGGCCCAAATTTGGGGCCCTGGCTCATGGACTAAGGTCAATATTGTGTTTCACTAACGACAATGAATTATCCGTGCATTTATATAGAACTAAGCTTTTGGAGCTTTCCATCTTTACTCTCCTCCCTCGACTATTTTTGACTGGCTCGATAGACGGCGACCGGAAGAACAACAGCTACAGTGAGTTGCTCAAAACCTTTCTTTTTAGTAAACTCTGTGTACACAAACAATGTTCTCAATGCTTGCGTTCATGTGTAGAGCCCCTGGTGATACTTCGAGCAAAGTCTCATGTTGTGTCGAGCCTTCTAAGTGTTTTAAAAATAGCTATTTTGAGGCTAGCACAAAAGTGCCCTTAGGACTCCCATTCAAAAGGCCATTTGACCGAAAAACGAGAATATGGTAAATCTTAAAAGTGACGCTTCCGTCCTAAATATGCTTTTAAACTAAAGTTTGACTCGGGTACATTCACAAAAAGACCCTAGGTTGCATTTTGGCAAGAGTTACGCTTTAACTGAACAGCTTCGGAGTCATTGGAATGGTCATATGACTTTTTTTGGGTTCAATGGTGGTCGTCTCACTTCCCCCTAGCGCCTGTGAGCTGAAAAACCACCCTTGCAACTTTTGTCATCAGGAAGTATCGCGTGATATCAGGTCTTGCGATGTAATGAATTGCTTCTGTCACAGTTCACTAGATCAGAACCCAGAAGCAGACCAGGACAAGGTAAGTAGATTAAAGGTGAGTATTTATTTGATAGTTTGAATTTGAAGGCAGGGGAATCCAGATGATGGGGCAGAGAGTGGGAGCGAGTTGGCTGGACGGAATGAGCAGATCCAAAGCTGTTTGAGGAAGCAGACGGCCAGACAGAGGTGGAGTGAATTTCCCGGGAGATCAACTGTAGACAGAAGAAACGGAGGCAGATTAGCAACAGGCAAAACTCACTGAACTAGAAACTTAAGCTGATACGCAGGCATACAACATACTGGTATGGTTAACGATCCGGCAGGGAATGGATGTCAGGTCACAGCTTATATGGTAAAGAGGTGATGATCAGGACCGGGTGTGCAAATAGCTGATGAGATGCAGGTGTGGGTAGTTGAGGGATCTACCGCCTTGCTTCGTCGCCAGGCAACCAGACAGGGTGCGTTCAGGAAACTCAGGCAAAAACAGACTCCAGGGCAGAATTCAGGAAACTCAGGCAGAAAACAGACTCAAGAGGTGGGGTTCATGACAGCTTCACGGCACTACACACATACGCCCATTCAGGAACCGGCTAACAAGGTAGTTTTTCACACTATCGTCATGGCTGAGCCAGCAAAAAAGAAGCAGAAAGCTAGGAAAGCATTGTTTGGAGGAACAGAGGAAGAGGAAACGGCAGACTAACCGAGCGAGGAGTCAGCAGTTATATCTATTCCGAAGCTGTAGGGGGAGCTCTATAGAGAAACCTGCGAGCAAAAAGTGAGAAAACAGCAAAGAAATGGCAAAAACTGCATAGTGCCCCTTTAATATTATTCTTAGTCTTCATCTTCCGGCACATTTGTCCTTGCAGTGTTGCCAACACATGTGGAATGGTCGGGAATGGTGTGCTATGTCTTTTCTCAGAGATTTGCCTCGTGGTTTTCACAAAAATCTCAAAACACTGCACTAAATTGCCCATGGACTACAATGGGAACTCATCGCTAAATCAACATGAACAAAGCTCAAAACCACCCCTCTTTGGGGCCACACCAATCCACCGCCATATTTTAACGTAAAAATTATTAAAAGTTAAACCTAAACCTAACCAATCCAACTAACGAATGCAACGAGTAGGACGGGATATTCCTTCGCCATCCTAGAAAATGCAAATTTGCGTCCGGAATTTAGTGCTGCCCAAGACCATTGGGATTGGTTTAAAGAAATGCAAACAACTAGAGATGCACCGATTGACCGGCTGGTGACGGGAATTGGCCAATTTTTATGTGATCGGCCATGACCGGCGACCGGCCGTTCAGTCTGACATATGCCGATTTTATGGTACATAAATACATACATTACATGGTATATGTGGCGAACTCATGAACTTCATTGTCTAAAATATTCACTAAAGTTAAACATTGTGTTTTTGTTGTTCCTGATCGTTTACATCCTTATCTAAATAAACGATGGATGTATTTAGACAACCAAGGAGATGTAATCATTATGTCGTGCTACTAGCTAAATACTAGCTAACGCTAGCTACTAAGGTTAGCCTGCAGTCACTGACATCAACAGTCAACGACAATATTCATTATAACACTTCACTTTGGCATATATTAATTAGTAATGCTTATCAAGATAAACGATGGATGTTTTGAGAGAACCAAGGCAATGTAATCACTATGTCTGTAGTAACGTTATCTAGGCATATAGCTATGTACAGTGTTACCGTTCTCTTAATACACCCTTGCTAGCTACTGCTGATGTTAGCTACTAGCCGATAGCCCCAGCAGTTTGGGAAACGCTAATGTAATTAATATAGTTCTATTTTATAGCGATCGGTTATCAGTTAAAAAAATGTTCTATGTTCTTTGCAAAATGTAAAATGTTCTATTAAAGAAAATATAGAAAATATATATTTGTGTGTGCTGTAAAGTGGTTAGAAAAAATGAAATCGGAATCGGCTAAAATCGGTATCGGCAGGTCAAACTCAATGAAAAATCGGAAATCGGAATCGGACTAGAAAATTGTAATCGGTGCATCTCTACTAACAACCCAGAGCGTTTATTTTCCTAACCAAGAATGTATCTGTGGTGTAGCCAGACCTTATCCACAGCAGTCTGGCAATGCAATACTACTCAAAGAGAGACAGGTATCTCTGAGCCCTTTCAGATGCCGGTGTGTGAGTGACGGTTGGCCAGTAAGTTGTTACAACCGCAATCACTTGTGGAGCTTTTTAACTCCAAAAAGGCAGATAACCACAGGTTCCTGTTAATCTTATAATGGACATTTGTGTGCTATAATATAACATGGCTTGCTTTGACCACCACAGTTATAAAGTTACATTAAGGCATGGATTTAATATGGCGTTAACCTTAGTGTTATACGTTAGTATGACAAACTCTTTTCAAATTTGAGTTGAAATTTGAGTTGAAATGGCAGAGTGACGCTTGTTCCTGCAGGATATCCGTTCGTGCTCGTTGACTCCAGGGAAATGAAGAAGAGTTTGGTTGTAACGTTGGTGTATCCTGCAACCACCCGCACTCAGAAACATACACAGTGAAATAGACAGCGATATTCATTTCCAAATAGACGCCGTTAGCCCACTGCAGATGGCTTGCGGCTGACTTCAGTGGCCTCCATGTTGCGATGTTGCGTGTGACGTCTTTTGCGCGTGCGGGTCAGTTCATTTCATTTTATTCACAGTTTATTAATATTGAACGCGTCACATTTACAAATTGCCCCAAATTCATTGCACTGGGTACCCAGCTATACACCCTCTAAAGTGTGATTTATGGTTGTGCGGAGGCGTACGTAAGTGGCCTGAAGTTTATACTTGTGCGTTGGTGTGTGCGTCGATCTCTTAGCAGGGCCGGCATGTGTGTGTGCTGGGGAGTGTGTGGCAGAGCGAATGAGAGAGCGACGGCGATTATCTACGTACGTAGCCACGGCGTAGATTTTACACAGAAGCATGAATCACGCTTAAGTGTGAAGTAGATCAGATGAAGGGTTCTCGAGATATTCGAATGATAGACAGCCAGACGGACACACTCACACACATATATTTCCTTTGTTATAGCTAGATGCCTATTCTCCCAACATGCTACTGGCTCCAGACTTGCAGCTACTCCTCCTCTCAGTACATGTTTCTCCTCTCAGTTGATTTAAATAGTGCTGCAGCTCAGTGAGCTGACCATGGTGCTGAAATACAAATCTGTGAGCTGATATTACAATCCACTATGAACTTACAGTGATACTGTCTGATCAACTGGTTCACAACACATTGTGTAAGGACCTGTAGGGTCCCCTGAAGGTTCATAGAAGTGTGGCTTAGTCTAATTTTGGTACAGGATCCTAACTGTAAACAAATATTGTCAATTTCTAAACCAAATCGTGGTCTACAATGAATATTTCAGTTTTACTAAATCTGGATCTGTGGATAAAAATAATTCAATAAGGTACATTTGTTTCTAAATTTAGATTAATGTGACACAATTACACTTCCCAGCTTTGGCACATTCCCGTGTATCTTAATTGTAACCCCTCTCTGCACAGCCTATAACTAAAATGTTGTACACTGACATACTGTAAATGTCACCCATAGCCATACATGTGCATGGCTGTGTGGTAAACCTCAGGCTCCATTCAGATTGTTTTTCAGCATGAAGTAGTGTGTGTGTGTGTGTGTGTGTGTGTGTGTGTGTGTGCGTGCGTGCGTGCGTGCGTGCGTGCGTGCGTGCTTGCTTGTGTGTGGTGGGAACTGCTGGAAGGATGGGAAAAAAGGACAGAAGGAAGCAGTGGATAGAGCGAGAGAGAGAGAGAGAGAGAGAGAGAGAGAGAGAGAGAGAGAGGGAGGATGGGAGGAAAAAGAAAAAAGGGGGATGCACGTCATTCTATGTAACACGCTATGATTGGTGGGAGAGTGGAGGAGGAGGAGGGTGCAAACACTCTTACTGTGAAGGGTTTCCCACAATACCAGAAAATGGTTCTTTAGACTTGCATTCATTTTTTCTTATACATTACTAATATCATTTTATTTGGATCTATAGGCCTACTTCACATACACTAGGCATACAGTACATATCTATTTAATGGTCTCAGAGCCTCTACACACAATGGCTGAGGTAAAGAGACCAAAGAGGAGAATAGGAGAGAGTGAACAAGCAAGATCCCTCCAGACAAGAATAAATCCCAAAAAATCCCCAAAAAACTCAATTGAGATTGAGTGAACATTCAGGGACGGTCACATATAAGAGGGTGTTACACCTTAAAAGCCCTAAATTATGATCTGTTACCATAATGTACCCATTAATGAAACCCAATTTATTTTTTAGACTTCTTCCCAGGACTGTGTGGGTGTGTCTGCTGATTGATTGACTTATTCCTGAGTCTCCTGTTTGCTTTGTTGCACCTGTTAGGGCAGGACAAATGACGACTTTATCTTTCTGATTGATAGTGACCCAATAAATTCCCATCTAAGCTCAACCTGAGCAGAGTCTAATCAGCCGGAAGAACTGAAATCACCTGTGTGGGTGTTCAGAGGCTTTAAGCAGTTTCCCCGTAAAAATTACAAAAGCCATCCCTTAATTTGTCAAATTAAGGTGGAACTTCAGGGATGGTTCTCATGTTATCCGAGCAGTTTTAAAAGGTAAAATCCCCTTCAAAACCCTTCCTTCCATCCATCCATCCATCCATCCATCCACCCATCCATCCATTCATCCATCCATCCATCCATCCATCCATCAATTCATCCATCCATCCATCCATCAATTCATCCATCCATCCATCCATCCATCAATTCATCCATCCATCCATCCATCCAACCATCAATTCATCCATCCATCCATCCATCAATTCATCCATCCATCCATCCATCCTTAAAACCCCTATTCTGTTGATATAATTTACCCCTTAAAAAACCTCTGCAAATAATGCAATAAGTATCTTATTTTGGTTATAAGCCTATAGGCTAATCAATTTATTGGCCTATATTTTAACTCTCGTTAATCGTTTTAAGGTGGGAAATAAAATATAAGGTATTCTTCTTTCGAAGTGATTCCAAACGTCCGTCTATCATGGCCCTATAAAACCCACAGTGCACCCTTGAGGAACCGTTTATTTCCTCAGTGTGCTATTGGATGGCGTGAGCGCGCATCTTAACGGTGAGTGGAGCCCCCCATTCTCAAATGAGGGCTGCGCGCTCCCGCCGCAAGAGAAGTGAACGCGCTCGAGGGGCTGCGGTCCCATTGACGGTTCCGTCTCCCTGACAGCAGCATCAGCATCAGTATCAGCGGCGGCGCTGGAAAACAAGAAGTCGCCGCCTCGCCCCGCAGCCACACAGCCAGCCCACTGGACCGAACGGAGACCTGAGCCGCCTCCAGGGGACCCCCCCCCCCCTCTCTGCCTGGCCTGAAGGAAGGAACCGAGATCCCGCTCCCGTGTGCCATCATCCCGCACGACCGCCGGAGACATGGGCTCCCCGTAAAGCGGAGGTGGTGGAGGGGAGAGGCGGGCGGGCGGGCGGTGGGAGGGGGGTGGGGGGAGAAGACAGCGGAGCAGCAAGAGGGAGAAAGAGAGGCTGAAAACGGCCACCGGGAACCGAAGCGCTACCACCACCGCTGCTACTACTACCACAGCTAGCACCGACACTGCTGCCGCCGCCGCCGCCGCCGCCGCCGCCGCTGGGTGCCCCCCCGCCACCGCCATGGGAACTCCGCATCAGTCTCTCCAACCGCCGCTTTGTCCGTGGGCCATGTCGTGATCCGTGGGCTCCGCCAGCGGGTTTTCTATCCGTGATCCCGACCGAGGAGGAGGAGGAAGACGAGGAGGAGTAGGAGGCAGGGAGGGAGGGGAGGTGGTGGTGCTGGGGAAGATGTTCGCCTCGGTGGGCCCTCGGGGCGGCCCGCGCCCACCCGTAGCCCCGGCTATCCCGGAGCCGGACCTGAGCCATCTGACGGAGGATGAGCGGAAGATCATCATGGCTGTGCTGGCTCGGCAGCGGGAGGAGGAGGCGAAGGAGGAGGCCATGTTAAAGTAAGAGAGAGAGAGAGAGAGAGAGAGGAGAAGTGTGTGTGTGTGTGTGTGTGTGTGTGTGTGTGTGTGTGTGTGTGTGTGTGTGTGTGTGTGTGTGGCTTATGTGTGTGTCTGTGTGTGAGAGAGAGTGTGAGAGACTGGGCCTGGGCTATTTCCTATAGGCTATGTCCATCCACCTCTGTTCTCTCTTATGGATGAAATGTGTCAGCATCACTCCACTGTATCTGACCATGCATATGTTTAGTGTGTGTGTGTGTGTGTGTGTGTGTGTGTGTGTGAGAGAGAGAGAGTGTGAGAGACTGGGCCTGGGCTATTTCCTTTAAGTCCATCCACCTCTGTTTTCTCTTATGGATGAAATGTGTCAGCATCACTCCACTGTATCTGACCATGCATATGTGTGCGTGTGTTTGTGTGTGTGTGTGTGTGTGTGTGTGTGTGTGCGCGTGTACATCCTGCAGGTCCCCCTCCACACAGAACTCACTCACTCACTCACTACAGGCCCATGTAGGCTACAGCTGTGTGAAAGATAAAACATGCAAGGGCCAGTGCAGCGCAGGGTTCACCTCCAGTTTGCACATTCTCACCGCTCCTCTCCTGTAAGAGGCTTAATGAGTGTGGTGGTGGGTCAGGTGTAACTTTGCTCAGGAGGGAGGAAGAAGAACAGGAATGGTGGGAGGATGAAGGGGTGTGTCACCATGCCCCATCATAAGCAGGGCAGCAGCATCACACACTCCATTCAGATGAAAAAAATAAGAACTGCTCCCTAACATCATCATTATCAGTCACACCAATGCCTTGGACAAGTGGCGAGTATTTGGACTTCATCTGAGATATTTCATTTATAGATGCAGCAGAAATTTGCAACAAAAAAAAGCTCAATGAAGCCTGGCATTGAGACTAGTAAAAGCAAAAAACCCTCCCTGTTGGCTTTTATCTGTGCAGCATCCATCTCAACAGCTGCTGTTCTCAGCTCTGGGGTGCGGTTGAGCCGTTCCCAGCCGTATGCACTGTATGTAGGCCAGTGCTCTTGCAACAGACATCGCACAGGCTGTTATAGAACCAGTAGGCCTTTAACAAGGGGAGGAAAAGGTGCCTGTGTAATGTCATTTTGAATCAGGAGTGACTTATATTCACTGTGTGCATAAAACTCCTCCTCTTCCTCCTCCTCCTCCTCCTCCTCTATCACCACCATACATGCATGGAGAATTGTCTACTCCAGATTTATTTGTCACTGTGCAGAAATGAACCCACATCCATCCATCACCCCGTTTCCTCCAGGACCAGAAAATGCATCAAGTTGAAACAATGTCTTTCTCATGTTTTCTGCACGGTCTGCATGGAGCTGCATGCATAGATGGGCAGATAGAAAGATAGGCCGACCCACCTAAGCGAAGCGCTCCTCAAGCTTTACGTCCCTGTTCTATTTTAAGCCCTCCGTGCGGACTGATAGCCCAGCACTGGAACGGAAGATCGATTCATTGCATCTAAAGAAGGAAAAGTCCAATATATAGCTCTGGCTCTAAATGGCTATGCATCATTTTCAGTAATGTATTAGAAGCCGTGGATTCACTCATATCATACTCTAGTGGTTGTCAGCACAGACATGTGTTAACCTATATTGGCTTCAGCAGAATTTCCTCTCATCACTGTTTGGATGGAGATTGCCATGGCAAAGCAGTGTGCATGCGTGCGTCTGTGTGTCTTTACAATCTGCACTGAAAAGCTGCACTGGTTGACTAATACATGCATGGTGAGTGTTCTAGCAGTAGGGTAGTGTGGGTTGTAATGCAGAGAGGCCGAGAATACACTACTCTTGTGTGAATTTTGAGATATACTCACCATCAGTCCGCTTGCTTTGAAAGCGTATAGGATCAGAGTATATGTATGCATACAGTACCTCCCTGTTGGTATATAGCCACAGCAACAATGAGGTAATGGTAAAAAACATTGTGGGTAAACAATAATGTCCTGTCAATAATTATCATGAGGTAAACTGGTATATGACGAAAATGAATTTCATGTACAGAAAGAAAGATGGATAAACTGTAAATGATATCATGCCTCCCGCTACATCTATTCTTCATACATACAATACATTATTTGTTAAACCAAAAATACTCCAATTTCAAGATTTGATTGATTAGAAAACTATTCAAATTATGTTAAGGGCAAATGATCACCAATTGCCTACTATTATCCAGGGGTCGTTCCAACTGATAGAAAACACACTTGAATTGAGATGAATCTGTATATTCCAAAAAAAAAAACACCAATAACAACAAATTTGAAATTTCACTGCATAACGACAAAGGGTGCTAGTCTGTGGAATAATAAATAAAAAAATTAACAATTTATCCCAACTAAAAAGACTGTTCAGAAACAAAATATCGAATGGCTATGAGATGGACCAGTGTTTTTTTTCTTTGGTTATTTCTTGTTTGTTGAGTGTTTAATGTATTTTTGGTTCATCTGTTTGGATTATTTTCTTCTTGTTATTGTCCAAAAGGGTTGATTTGTTCAAGCCGACCGAGTTGAACAAGGACACGGATGCCAAATTAATATCTATTATCTATAAACAATGTATAAAAATGAAGACCAGGACCAGAAACGTTCTCAACTCCTTCCTACCCCTTTTGAACATGAACAATATTATTTGAGTTGCTTATTTGTTACTAATATGTTGCGGAGGAACCTGTTTGTTTTTCTGTTTTATGCATATAAGTTTGACTTAGTGCTTGTATGTTTTATGTTGATGTTCAATACATTGACTAAATAAAAATGAAAATAAATACAATCCTCTTTAAAGGCATGAATCCCAGTCACCTAAATGGAGAGTACAGCAACTCAGTAGAGTAAAGATTCTCCATACAGAAATATAACTAAGCATTGATGACCAATAGTAGCATTCTCTCACTCTATTATAAACATAGGAATTCAACTTGCATTTTATTGATACAATTAAACACAATTGTTCAAACTTGACAGCTTAGCAGGTAGGATGGCCCTCCTTACTGCACTGAACTGAAATTCTTGCATTGCATTGCAGTCACTTAATGTCAGTATAAGCCATACTCTCTGGGTAGAAATTGATCACTTATTTTCATTACACAGAGATCTTGTTGATGTCAGTGCCCTCACTGTGTTGAACTTGCCTCAGCCTTAAATGAATGTACAGGAAACACACTACATCCATTGTAAAAGCCCAAGTAGTTAAAAAAGATAGGCCGACCCACCTAAGCGAAGCGCTCCTCAAGCTTTACGTCCCTGTTCTATTTTAAGCCCTCCGTGCGGACTGATAGCCCAGCACTGGAACGGAAGATCGATTCATTGCATCTAAAGAAGGAAAAGTCCAATATATAGCTCCGGCTCTAAGTGGCTATGCATCATTTTCAGTAATGTATTAGAAGCCGTGGATTCACTCATATCATACTCTAGCGGTTGTCAGCACAGACATGTGTTAACCTATATTGGCTTCAGCAGCATTTCCTCTCATCACTGTTTGGATGGCGATTGCCATGGAAAAGCAGTGTGCATGCGTGCGTGTGTGTGTGTGTGTGTCAGATGCCAAATGAATATCTATTATCTATGAACAATGTATAAAAATGAAGTGGGGGTAGGACCAGAAAAGTTCTCAACTCCTTCCTACCCCTTTTGAACATGAACAATATTATTTGAGTTGCTTATTTGTTGCTAATATGTTGCGGAGGAACCTGTTTGTGTTTCTGTTTTATGCATATAAGTTTGACTTTATGCTTGTATATTTTATTTTTATGTTCAATACATTGACTAAATAAAAATGAAAATAAATACATTCCTCTTTAAAGGCCTAAATCCCAGTCACCTAAATGGAGAGTACAGGAACACAGTACAGTACATATTCTCCATATAGCAATATAACTAAGCATTGATGACCAATAGTAGCATTCTCTCACTCTATTATAAACATAGGAATTCAACCTGCATTTGATGGATACAATCAAGCACAATTGTTCAAACTTGACAGCTTAGCAGGTAGGATGGCCCTCCTTACTGCACTGAACTGGTGAAACCAGAAACTCAGTGGAAGGAAATTCTTGCATTGCATTGCAGTCACTTAATGTCAGTATAAGCCATACTCTCTGGGTAGAAATTGATCACTTATTTTCATTACATAGAGAGCTTGTTGATGTCAGTGCCCTCACTGTGTTGAACGTGGCTCAGCCTTAAATGAATGTACAGGAAACACACTACATCCATTGTAAAAGCCCAAGTAGTTATAACATGTGAAGATGGTGCGTGGTGTTTGAGCGTTTATTGCTTGCATCTGTTTTTCCTTGACTACAGTAGATGAGCAAGATAGCTGATCTACAACGCATAATATGGATGCAAAAATTGCAATATTGTTATCTGAACTAACTATAAATCGAGGACTCTGTGTCAGTGTATGTGTGTGTGTGTGTGTCTTTCAAACAATCACGCATGTGCAAAAAATGTCATGCAGCAGCCTCTGTACAGCAGCGGGGGCAGGGCAGTTTTGCCAACTTGACTTTTGAGACCCCCTTAGCGCCTTTTTTTATGCAAAAAAAGGGACTAGCGACAAATCTAGCGACTTTCTATAGAAGGGAGACGCCAGTACTGTCTGTCGAGCGAGAGCTCTTTTTCTCTTGCGACCGCCACAGTCACCTATGTCTGTCACTTACTAGTCTATTTCCACGAAGTTCCACATCCGGGATTGCTCCGGTGCCGCCAGAAATTCCGTCGGCGTCACTCTTTTCTGCCGGATGTCCGTCACCTTCCGCCATTTTCTTTGTGTTGTAATTCTAAACTCTGGTGGATTTCTGAGGACTATGATTAATGGTTAACTGCTCCTCAGATCTCTGCAGGGTAAATCCAGACAGCTAGCTAGACTATCTGTCCAATCTGAGTTTTCTGTTACACGACTAAAACAACTTTTGAACGTACACAAGTTCCAATGGGCGCGTCATGTAGTGGGCCATCGCTTTGCATGGCAGCTCTGCCACCATCGGTGTATGTGAGTTAGGGTTGCACAATGTTGACAAAATGTGATATTGCGATATTGGTTATGAATATCGATATTAATTTCAATATTTTTAAACATATGTAAAATTACAAAAGTTACGGGAAAACGCATCAAAATAGATTCATAACAAATTAAACAAGTCTTCTTACAACACAAGGTTTATGTCAATTGACTCGTACAACATGAATAAATAAATAAGGTCCATGTCTACAGAACAGGACATGTTTTACTGGTTGGACAGTATAAAATATATAAATAAAGAGAACAGGACACAACTTTTCTCTTCTCTGATTCGTTCCGTTTCGTTGTCTCTATTTCTTCTCTATTTCTTCACTTACACTGTCACTCTGTTGAAATATGCACACATGTCACGTGGTTCGCTCCATAGGGATTGTCACGTAGTGGACCCGTGAGCTGACGTGCACGAACATGTGCAAGTGGCACATTAACTGGCCAATGAAACATGGATCATTACAGCGTTTCAAGCTCTAAATCAAACACAACTAAGCCACACAGCCAACGGACGGGACACAGCGCTCCACAAAATAAAAAAAATATTGCATACTTATTGCGACACTTTTGATATATTGCGATAACGATACTGAGTCGATATATCTTGCACCCCTCGATATAATATTGCGCAACGTGATATTGCGATAACGATATTGAGTCGATATATCTTGCACCCCTAATGTGAGTGGTACGTGGATAGGTAGAAAGGTGCTATATAAATGCAGTAAGCTTGGAAACTATGTGAAAAATAATGAAATACTGGGAACCAAGAAATGACGTGTATTGTGAAGCATGCATTTGAAAATGTCAGCAAAAATGTGGAGTATTGACCCATTGATAATGTTTGTTTGCGAGAACCTCCTGGTACGAAACTCCTGCGTCCCTTTCGTACAATTTAACGGCGCTTAGCAAACCGGGGACGAGGAACAAATGGATATACTTTGATCTCATTCATTTAAAATGCATGTTCGATGCTTTCATATCTCAACACTTTCACTAACATTAGCTTGGATACGTAATTTACCTGTTGGGCCCACAGACTAAAGAAAATTACACCACCCACACTAGCATTCAGTCCGAGATGTCATGGTTCGTAATGCTAGATTTGGTTTATCAAAGACGCTAGCAAAGTAACACAGGACAGAAAATAAGTCCAGCAAAAACGTCAGATAGGTCGGACCACCATGTTCACTAGGGCTGAACGATTAATCGTTTTCAAATCAAAATTGCGATTTGAAAGAATGCGATTAGCTAACTGTAAAGACCGCGATTAATCACATTTGAATATGTAGTTGAATGTTTGGTGTAACATTCAGTTACTGTTTTTTTTCCCAAGAAACGTTTCCAGAAATGTCCTATTTTCAGTGGATTTTTCATTACTTTATTTGACATGATTGTAGAAGGTGCAACATGTAGATGCTGCCATTGAACCGAGGCATTTCAGAAATCTTGGTTTACAGGAAAGTGCTGATATCGTTTATTGGAATTCTTTTTAATAATTATAACTTTAGCTTTGTGATGAATGTTGTGTGTTTGACTGTTTAATGTTCCATGCTTATTTAAAAAAAAAACACTCATATCTACAAGTATGTTCTCATCGTTGCATAAGAATATAGAGCAGTTTTGATGGGTGTTTCATGTTATATTGCACACTGACACGTTTTTCCTGTTACACAGTGAATATTAAACTTTAGCTATACTTTAAAAAAAAACCAAAAAAACGCAAATGGAATCGTAATCGCAATATCTGGCAGAACATTGCAATTAGATTTTTTCCCTAAATCGTTCAGCCCTAATGTTTACCTATCTTTAGGCTAAACGTTACAGTGAAAATGACAACAGAATCGCCATTTACATACACACATATCTCTCCAATTTAAACCAACTGCCATTTGTCCACAGGACCGGAAGTGATTTTTGTGTTGGCGCAGCATCATGGTGATTCGATCTATAAAAAAAAACTAAAACTTCCAATCACACTGGTATGGTCCTTTAATCTTGTATTCAGACACAACTAACGCCAGTAAAATCCAAACCTAAACTGAATTTAAAAATGGCTTCACTTGTGGAAAAGTAGCATTAATAAGTCCATATTGTAAGTAACGCAGTATCCTTTACCAGTGTAATCCGAGGATGTCACCATTACCTCAGTCATTACTGATTTTAAACAGTCAGTACAGCAAATTATGGTTAGAATCCATTAGGAACAAAGAGATATCACCAGTCCTAATGTGCAGAAAGTGTCTCATAATGGGAGTTGTACCCACAGTATTGAGGAAACAAAGATGTGTCTGTTTTAGACAGTGTGGGTGTTGGCGGGGAATTCTCTCTCGGATTTCCTCTGTGATCTGACTGATCAGAGCCCACTGTTCATGTTTATGGATGAGATGGCTTTGAATCGCACCGTGAACGTGTCAGTGACATATTGAACGCATGTCATTGTTGTGTAAGGCCTGTCATTGATGCCTAAAGGTATCTTTCACACTGCAATGAGAGTCTGAATGAGAAGTTCAATATGTATTTGGAGCATTTGGCTTCTTTTGGTTTGGTTCGTTTGATTGAGTGACAATGTCATTTGAACTCAGGTGACACAAAATAGCTGTACTGAGCTTCTATGCTAGGGTTTTTTTTTCAACCTGAACCCTATTTTCCTGTTTTTGTGTGTGATAGACTAAACAACACACTTTGAAATTGGTCCAGTATTAAGCGTGAACGCTGTAACCGGCAGCCACAGAGCGGGCTGCAATGTAACCTATGGGGCAAATGTGCATCGTCAATTCGGTCCACTGAAAGACTCAGATTAATATTCTAATTCACTATGAAGATAGGCCTTTTAAAACCTATTTAAGACCTTTCTGTTTAACCAGAAACAGCTCGAGGTCGCTAGCGCTAAACCCACCAGACTCCATTTAAAAAAAAATTTTTTAGCGTGTATATAGCCAATTTTGTACACATTTTGTTTCTGTCGACTATGAATGGAGTGTATTTTATGATGCTAAAATGACTGTTTATTAAAGTGGAGTCTGGTGGGTTTAGCGAACGCAATTTCGCTTTAAAAAAGGATCTTACTCTTTAACAGAAAGGTCCTTTCCATAATTTTGTCAGACACAGATTATTAATCTGAGCCTGTCAGTGGCAAAACGAGCACTTTTGTGAACGTAAATACAAGCATCACAATTGCCCTATTAACTTACATTGTAGCTTGTTTCGCTGCAGCGATCTTGCTTAATACTGGACCAATGTCAAAGACTGTTGTTCCCATCAGTCACTTAGACACAAAAACATAAGAAAATAGGGTTGAAAAAAACGGTATTTTCCCTTTAAAACAGGACTCTGCTGTAATTCATAGGAGTGAGAACATAAATACTCAAAGCTAACAGTTACTCACAGGAAAGCTTAGTATAGCGAAATGAACCCAGGATCAAATGCAGTCTGGACTTACACTCATAGTTAGCTAATTAAATTTTTATGAACACAAGAAGGGCACAAAGGCAGGCTGTCATCCTGTTTTGCAGATAAATATCCCAAAAAATCTACAGAACACTAACTGAATTCTGTTAGCAGGCCGTTGTTAATAAGTGTAAATAGGGAGTTTGGAAATAAATAAATAAACTCAATACAGAAACCAGAAAAGGGTTAACAGTGGAGTTTTATGTTAACAGCATTTCCCTAACCCCGTGTGTTTCAGAGAAGAGCAGCCTATCAAAGCAAGAACGGTGAACCTGGTTGGGCAGAAGAAACCGCAGCAGCAAAATGACGTCCGGTGAGTGGCAACAGTTGTTTTCCAACCACCAACTCTATATCACCTAGTCGATACGGAATATAAAACGAGTTCAAAATGGGTGTTGATATTTGCTTTTGTGTCACTTTTAACATCATTTCACCCCAGTGGCCCCAAAACAACCTCTAATCAAGAGCTGGCTTTCTGTTCTTTTGCCTCATATTCATGTTTTGTTGTAAAATCTCTTGATCACCTTGGGTGAGTCAACAGACGAAAAAGATAAACTTATTTTCTGGTGACCATCTTTTGCAAGCGTGACTCAAGCTATTATTATGGAATTCGTCTGCTCAAACTGCCAAGATGGACAAGTGCGAGTCATATGTTTGTGACTAGAAATGTTCCCCCCTTTCATGCTGTGTTGAGAAATTTCATGTACACATTTATGTGTCGCTTAACTTATTCAAAAATCTAACTATGGTGGCTTTAACTGACCCTACACAGAGTGACACAAGGTACACTTCTTGCTTTTGGAAACATTGGAACAAATGTTTGTGTTTTAATCACTTTGATCTTATATAACTTTTTTGTCTTGTCTGTGCTGTTGTGTTTTACATATTTGTATACTGATATGGACCTGTGTGTCTGAAATAAAGTTGACTTTTGTATGGCACTTTAAGTTGAATGGCATTGCACAGGCACCTCATTTAGACTTTTTGATTTATATTTCGGGAATACGCCTCAGTTGGTGTCACTGAAAACACATTTTAGCCAGCCACACCCTTCTTTACCTTTGGAGTGAGTTAATACCCTGTTAAACACACACAATGCCCAGCTGCTGTCGTCAATCAGACAACAACTACATATCATCCGCTATAAAGATGGACATGGCCGGTGTGATGATGATGTTGAGTCCTGTTGAGACTAGCTAATGTTGTCGGCCTCCTCTGAAGAATTGCTGGCTTAGGCTGGATTCAGAGGCTCTGGATGTCACGCAGTTTGCTCGGCTCTCCTGCCAAGCTGCTAGTCTGGAGGAATGACTTCCATCGTGTGTGTGTGTGTGTGTGTGTGTGTGTGAGACATGTTTCAGTTTAACTTCTTCTCAATTGTATCTGGAATTTCACATGAGCTTTGGAAAACAGTTGTATGTATGGCTGCTGCCAAAGTATGGCTGCTGTGATGTATGATTAGATTGAACAACATAGTAAGTAAGTAGCCTAACCAGTTCTAATTTCCCATAGTAAAGACAGAAAAGAACTGTAGCAGGAGAGCTAACCACACGCTAGCCGGCCAGGAATGTGCTATCACTCACAATTGCTCTCCGAGCTAGCTAGCTAGCTAGCTGCTAGCTCAATTGGTCGCTTACTGGACAATACAGCTTATTTAGGAGACAAAGCTGTTTGTACCATTGACTCCTGTCTAAAAACCATCCTCTTTTGTGAAACAGTTTATAATCTGGGAGAGCAGGGATGTATACAAAATCTATGGTGCTAATAATAAACTCTGTTTTCTACTTTAGCTTACTTTTCCCTCAAAGGTCAGAATGGTCAAGACAGCTTGCAATTGGTCTATGGCACAAGTTCACTAAAGTTGACCTCGTCATTAAAGATTTGTGCACAAAGTTTAGCTGTTTTATATGCTGCGTGCCTAGCGTTTCATTCTTCATTTACACTGTTATTATCACTCCATAGATGAGCTACAGCATGGCATTGCTCATACTAGCTAAATGTTTTCATGGCATAAAAATGTGCTTACAGTACAAATCCAAGGTACAAGACATTCTTTAGTAGAGAAGTCAATTACAAGTTCCGAGCAGCAAACATCACAAAGGTGAACTCGTGGTAGTTTGTACCAATTGTGACGACAGAACAATCTGATAGAACTCTGAATCTTGTCACACTGGCATCACCTTTATAGACCTAATCAACGCAACGTCCAGCTAACACAAAAGTCACTTCCGGGTAGACAAATAGCCATTGATTGAAATTGCAGAAATATGTGAAACAGGCAAACCTATTTCTGTTGTCATTATTAGCCATAACTGCAACGTTTAAAGATAAATAGGTTAACACGGAGGTCCGACCTTTCGGTTTCTGCTGTGCTTATTTTCTGTAATGTGTTGCATTGCATTGCTAGCGTAGGCGTCGATTTTGGTGGGGACGGTGGGTACGCGTACTTACCAGATTTCGTCATGAGTCATTTTGTACCCACCACTTTTTTTGAAAAACGCGAGCTCAATTTAGTTTAAAAAAAGTCCATAACACATATAATTCTTGCGCGACAGATGCCAAATAATCCACAACAATCTCTATGCCCACAGGGCAGACACACACACACACACACACACACACCCGCTCTGCTGCTGCGCTTGCTGCACGCTCTCTGTTCACAACACTGCCTGTCGGGACATTAACGTGAAAAAGCTTAACGTGGTTTAATGTACCTAAACAATTATCACCAAATTTCTCATGGCCATATCTTGTAATGAACACTTAAGTTATCTCACATTAGCGTTGTCTTCTTCATTGGTGCCTATGGCGAGGAAAAAGCTTGTACCTAAACAATGATCACCACATTTCTCTCTCATATTGCTCCTCATAACTACTGAAAACTGTCAAAAAAATCGAACCAGAAATGTGGTGATGATTGATCGATGTTTAGGTACATTAAACCACGTTAAGCCTTTTCATGTTAGGACTTATAAAGCCCATGAGAACCGTGGGGAGTCAACCCACAGCCGCTCTGCAGCCCTGCTGAAAATGTGAGGCAGAAACACTTAATGTCAGATAACGTCCATAATAATTGGAGTTTGGGTTAGATTTTTTGACAGTTTTCAGTGGTAATGAGGAGCAATATGAGAGGGAAATTTGGTAATCATTGTTTACGTACATTAAACCACGTTTTTATTCATTAATAAGCTACAGGACAGCGTCTTTCAAAACATGACCTGCGCGAAAGAGAGAAAAAAAAAAAAGTGTCATTGTACCCAGCACTTCTGGAAATGTACTTCCGAATGCGTCTCTGTCCCCAGCACATTTCAAACCAAACTGACGACCATGATTGCTAGCGTTTGATAAACCAAATCTAAAATAACGAACAGCAACATCTCACCGCTGGTCGGACTGACAGCTAGTATGGGTGGTGTCATTTTCTTTTAGTCTGTGGCCCAACAGGTATATTAGGTCTCCAACCTAACATTAGTCACAGTGTTGAGATATGAAAGTATTAAACATGCATTTTAGATGAATGAGATAAGAGTATATCTATTTGTTCTTCGCCTCTGTTTGTTCAGGACAGGACGCAGGAGTTGTCTACCCAGAAGGTATTGTACACAAACATTGTGATTGCGTCCATGAGACACAGGCAACGTAGCTTCAGCGAGACGTCACCCATGCAACTTTGAAGTGTGTAGTCTTTCTAATTACGTATTACAGTACTACTGAGACTTTCTTGACTTGCAATATCTTTTGAATTGACGAACATCATATGTGTAATTTATGGCTCAATTCAAACAGGATCAAAAGAGTTTTGGTCTCTCCCCGTTCACTACCTTACATATTATAAGGCCCCACGGATAGGAAGGATTTGCAAGCTTGGCAACTACCATCATACTGAAAATGCAGGTGCTTTCACTGAATATATTGCCTCACATCTCGTCTCCAATTAGTGGTTATGGTTGATGGGTTGGTCGGGAGCGATTCTTTATAATGGCTCAGCTCAGTGATAGTTTTGTCCTCCACTGTGTGTGTGTGTGTGTGTGTGTGTGTGTGTGTGTGTGTGTGTGTGTGTGTTTGTGTGTGTGTGTGTGTGTGTGTGTGTGTGTGTGTGTGTGTGCAAAGTCTGGTTATTTGATCAGTGGTTGTTAATATGGACGTGAATTCACTGTCGTTTTCACTCTTTGATGTTATATGAGCATCTCCGTCCCCGCTGGCTTATTTGCACATCGAAATGCGAGTTTCCACACATTTTCCTTCGCAGTGACCTCTGTAGACAGTAATGCCTTTTTTTTCTTCCGCACAACGATCAAAGGATAACGCTTGTTTATGTTCTCTCTGTGTGCGCTGTATGTGTGTGTTGGAGTGTGTGCATGTTGTTGGATCAGAGAGTGGGGTGGGATTACAGAGTAAGTCAGCTGGAGCACATCTGCTTCTCTGAGGAATCCCACAATATGGGCCCAGTTTATAACATTATGCAGCCTGTGCCTTTCTGGTCAGTATTCCCCACTTTATTCACCTGTGTTTCAAGTGTGAGTTGGTTACTTTCATCACATTGAAATGAAAGAACAAAGGTTATGTGGCATCTAGTGTGGTAACTGTGAGGTTTTGACTTGCTGTTGGTGAGACATGGTCCTCTACTGAGCAAATAAGGTTAGCATTGTTAGCTGGAAATGAGCAACCTGTTACCCAATTCACATTTCTTAATATCAGTATCATCTCATAATGGAGGACATTATCATCATTACTGTACTCATTTCAGTGAGTAAAAAAGGGAAACCCTGGATGGCAGACATCCACTGTTCATTGAGTATTTCTTAAGGCATAATGTTTATTCACAGAATTATTGTAACGTCTGTAGGCAATAAAGTGGGCAGGGAAACCTGGCTGCTAATGGTCAGTTCCTGCCAAACATTTGGGTTGATCGGCTCAGTAGAGACAGAATGGACTTTTTGGTAAACTGTGGATTGAGCCATCTGAAAGCACTGTAAGAGAAAATGGCTTGTTCAGAACTTGACCACTGTGTACTTTTCAGTTCATCTCTTGGGGTGTTTAAACTTTTTAATAAGTCCAAGAGTTGTAGACGTTTCTTAGTCTGTAGGGGAACATGTAATCCTCCATCTGTCATTAATAACCATATGATAATAGCACTCTGAAAGTCAAACCGTTGTTGTCTGCCATCTCGGCTGTTATTGTGGCATTGGCGTACACTACAAAATAATATGTTTAAATCGGAAATTTAATCAAATCCTTACCTTAAAATCGAAAGTCAAATTGAATCGTAGATTTTGAGAACATTCCTTGTACTATTGTTTTTAAAAGTGGCGAGACTTCTTTAAACACGCAATAAATATGGTATATTATGATTTCTTATTTGGCATGCTATACTAAAACAATTTGTGACACCCCTATACTGAAATAATTACATGTTGTGGGAGCATTAAATACATGTGGCAGTATCAATCAAGTACAAATTATATGTAAAAGAATATTGTTGTCAGAAAAACAGACTGGTCAGGTCAGTGTCATTGCTTTTTACATGAGGATGATCATCGCTCCACCCCTGTCCCTCCCTCCAACCAGCCATGTCTGCACAGTTAACCCCATGCTTCTGTAAAGGCAACATGGATGTCAGTGTTTCCCACAGGTTGAGAATTGACTTGTGGTGGTGGGTGGCGCAGGATGTAACGGCGTGGCGCGTAATGGCTGGATTCAGTAAAAACTAGTCAAACGAAGGGTTATGAACTATTTATTGAAAACAATGACTAGGCTACGTAACATTAACAGATACTCTCGAAATAAATAACTATTTACGTATTAAACATATCAGACTAAAAGATGATACAGATACAGATGAAGTGTAGCCATGATGTGCTTCGTCAATTAAATCTGCTTGGTTAGATAGACTAAGGCTATCTAAAGTAAAAAAAAAAAAAAATTGTCTTTGTTGTCTGTATCTTTGTTCGTTTTTTGTTTTATTCCGTATTTTGGGGATCGTAAACACACTGTTTTTGTAAAAATGTAAAAATGAAAAAAAATCAGATGTTAGGCATGGAAATCACTTAGTCCTGTTGTACTGACTCTCCCATTCCCATAAATATGTATGGTCTTTTAGATTTTGTATTGGAATTCATATTTATTCACTAATTTGTTGTGTTAGTGACTAAAATGGCCATATGGTGTGACATGAAAGTTATTGTGTGTAGAATTATAATGGGGTATATTTCTTTTAAGTGAGTAAATGTATCATAATCTTCTATCATTACTTCATCAAGATCTAGCATTTCCTTGTGAAAATGTATTACATTTTACAGTATAATTCTTCATCAATACACAAAGTAAGGCATTTGTCCTCAAGCTTTCAATAAGCTTCATATTAATTTTGACATACCTTGATATAAAAGACAGAAAATGCTTGTGACTTTTGCTGGCCCTATTTCATATCTGTTCCATTGAGATTTGCATGATTTAGACCCCAAAAGCTTTTTTATTTTCATAATTTCTTGATCCATCCATCCATCCATCCATCTTCATCCACTTATCCGGGGTCGGGTTGTGGGGATAGCAGCTCCGGCAGGGGACCCCAAACTTCCCTTTCCCGGGCCACATTAACCAGCTCCGACTGGGGGATCCCGAGGCGTTCCCAGGCCAGGTTAGAGATATAATCCCTCCACCTAGTCCTGGGTCTTCCCCGAGGCCTCCTCCCAGCTGGACGTGCCTGGAACACCTCCCTAGGGAGGCGCCCAGGGGGCATCCTTACCAGATGCCCGAACCACCTCAACTGGCTCCTTTCGACGCAAAGGAGCAGCGGCTCTACTCCGAGCTCCTCACGGATAACTGAGCTTCTCACCCTATCTCTAAGGGAGACGCCAGCTACCCTCCTGAGGAAACCCATTTCGGCCGCTTGTACCCTGGATCTTGTTCTTTCGGTCATGACCCAGCCTTCATGACCATAGGTGAGGTTAGGAACAAAAACTGACCGGTAGATTGAGAGCTTTGCCTTCTGGCTCAGCTCTCTTTTCGTCACAACGGTGCGATAAATTGAATGTAATACCGCACCTGCTGTGCCGATTCTCCGACCAATCTCCCGCTCAATTGTCCCCTCACTCGCGAACAAGACCCCAAGGTACTTCAACTCCTTCACTTGGGGTAAGGACTCATTCCCTACCTGGAGAAGGCACTCCATCGGTTTCCTGCTGAGAACCATGGCCTCCGATTTAGAGGTGCTGATCCTCATCCCAGCCGCTTCACACTCAGCTGCGAACCGATCCAGTGAGTGCTGAAGGTCACAGGCCGATGATGCCATCAGGACCACATCATCTGCAAAAAGCAGCGATGAGATCCCCAGCCCACCGAACTGCAACCCCTCTCCACCCCGACTACGCCTCGATATCCTGTCCATAAATACTACAAACAGGACAAAGCGCAGCCCTGGCGGAGGCCAACTCTCACCTGAAACGAGTCCGACTTACTGCCGAGAACCCGGACACAGCTCTCGCTTTGGTCGTACAGAGATTGGATGGCCCTGAGAAGGGACCCCCTCACCCCGTACTCCCGCAGCACCTCCCACAGTATCTCCCGGGGCACCCGGTCATACGCCTTCTCAGATCCACAAAACACATGTAGACTGGTTGGGCATACTCCCAGGCTCCCTCCAGGATCCTTGTGAGAGTAAAGATCTGGTCCGTTGTTCCACGACCAGGACGGAATCCGCATTGTTCCTCTTCAACCTGAGATTCGACTATCGACCAAACCCTCCTTTCCAGCACCTTGGAGTAGACTTTACCGGGGAGGCTGAGAAGTGTGATACCCCTGTAATTGGCACACACCCTCTGGTCCCCCTTTTTAAAAAGGGGAACCACCACCCCGGTCTGCCACTCCTTAGGCATCGTCCCAGACTTCCACGCAATGTTGAAGAGGCGTGTCAACCAAGACAACCCCTCCACACAAAGAGCTTTAAGCATTTCTGGACGGATCTCATCAATTCCTGGGGCTTTGCCACTGTGGAGTTGTTTAACTACCTCAGCAACCTCCAAACTTTGAACATTGTCCACTCGGGTTCAATGCCCCCAGCCTCCACAGGGATGCACGAAAAGCTCCGCCGGAGGTGTGAGTTGAAAGTCTGTCGGACAGGGGCCTCCTTCAGACGTTCCCAATTTACCCGCACTACCAGTTTGGGCTTACCAGGTCTGTCCAGAGTCTTCCCCCACCCCCTGACCCAACTCACCACCAGATGGTGATCGGTTGACAGCTCCGCCCCTCTCTTCACCCGAGTGTCCAAAACATACGGCCTCAGATCAGATGAAACGATTATAAAATCGATCATTGACCTTTGGCCTAGGGTGCTCTGGTACCAAGTACTCTTATGAGCATCCCTATGTTCGAACATGGTGTTCGTTATAGACAATCCATGACTAGCACAGAAGTCCAACAACAAACAACCACTCTGGTTTAGATCAGGGAGGCCGTTCCTCCCAATCACGCCTGTCCATGTGTCTCCATCATTACCCACGTGCGCGTTGAAGTCCCCCAGCAGAACTATGGAGTCCCCGACTGGAGCCCCATGCAGGACTCCACTCAAGGTCTCCAAGAAGGCCGAATACTCCGAACTCTTATTTGGTGCATATGCACAAACAACAGTCAGAGCTTTCCCCCCCACAACCCGCAGGCGTAGGGAGGCGACCCTCTCGTCCACCGGGTTAAACTCCAACGTAGCGGCGCTCAGCCGGGGACTTGTGAGTATCCCCACACCCGCCCGGCGCCTCACACCCTGGGCAACTCCGGAGAAGAAAAGAGTCCAACCCCTATCCAGGAGTATGGTTCCAGAACCAAGACTGTGCGTAGAGGTAAGCCCCACCAGATCTAACCGGTAGCGCTCCATCTCCCGCACAAGTTCCGGCTCCTTTCCCCACAGAGAGGTGACATTCCACGTCCCCAGAGCCAGCCTCTGCTGCCCGGGTCTGGTCCGTCGAGGCCCCTGACCTTCACTGCCACTCATGTGGCAGCGCACCCGACCCCAGCGGTTCCTCCCACAGGTGGTGGGCCCATGGGATGAAGAGATGTCCGCCACATAGCTTTTTCAGGCTGTGCCCGGCCAGGGCTCCGTGGCAAACCCGGCCACCAGACGCTCGCTGACGAGCCCTCCATCTGGGCCTGGCTCCAGACGGGGGCCCCGGGCTTCCTCCGGGCAGGGTCACTTCATCCCTTCCTCGATTTTTCATAGGATTTTTGAACCATTCTTTGTCTGGCCCCTCACCTGAGACCACTTTGCCTTGGGAGACCCTACCAGGAGCACAAAGCTCCAGACAACACAGCCCTCAGGTTCATAGGGACACACAAACCTCTCCACCACGATAAGGTGATGTGTCACACCAAATTATATGGTATCACGCCATATGCTAAACCACACCACATAACAATCTGTTAATGCAAATATGTGTATTATATGTATTTCACAAACAACAAAAGACAGTTTAAGACAGGTATATCATGTAAAGGTTCACTGTGTAAAACAGAATGCCACCAAATATTGTATAGCACTTGGGTTCCCTGAGTTTTTCTCTTCTCGATGGTGGGCTTCAATCTGAATGTTTGTAGTTCCCAAAACAAATTCAACAATGTATTCAGATATTTAAAAACATATCCTGCATTATAATCAGATTAAATTGTTGCAATTACGTATAGTGATAGAGACAACATTAATATTGCTGTTGTCCTTGTATCCTTGTTGCGTTCCTTAAGATCTTATCTGAAGATTTCTGTCATTCAAACAACTGAGTTGTAGTTTAAAACTTTTCCAGCCAACTTAATAACATTTCGGGTTACATACATGGATTCTGGCACGGAGAATAACAACTGAAGGCTCAGTTAGCAACGATTAGCTCTGTTAGCAGTTAGCTCTGGTTAGCTCCATTATAAAGCTATAGAGTGGAGGAGACTGTCGCGGACAGGAGTAACAACCAAACTCTGACAAATGACGTTCAGGGAGCTTTCACAGCGGTGTGGCCGTGGCATTTCTACGGTTTGTTAATACACTTAATACCACAGCAAGACCACCAGCAGCATGCTACTATCCTGAAGTAAAGCGTTGACGCTGTCATGCACGCGGAGCGGAGTGGGAAACACTGGATGTACTGCAGTGTAAATGTGTTTACACTTCACATCACTAGTGTGATTGGCCAGATGTCCCCTGAAAGCAGGGTACCATGGCGATGGCCCAGCAGCAACGTAGTAACCTCAGTGACCCCTGGGATTTGCGAGAAGTGACTTCCTCACTTTCTTCAGGGATTGGCTGTTATCCTGGTCTTCCCTTGAGTCTCTACTCCAGCGGGGACCGGGAAAGGACTTGACACACTCTCATTTACATTTCTGTATGCTTGAGAGAGTTCCATCTTTACTGGACAGGACGCATTTCATTTTCTTTTTGTTTAGTTTACAACTGGATCTTTTGCATAGTCTGTAGGAAGGAATGGGATTTTTATGACTTGATGGTATGAACCAAATGTTTTGCGAGTATATACATGCAGATTTTTTACACACTGTTCAATGTGGGTCTTATTTTTGAAAGAAAAAATGTAATTGGTAAGGTTTGGGAACACGGCGATATTATGTTGAAGTCTGATGGAGCACGAGCAGTCAGACAACCATGCAGATTTTAAACAAACCCCCAGGCCCCCGGTCAAACTTATTTGGGAGAGAAAAAAAAAAAGATAAACGCTAACATTAATACCCAAACATTACAGTTTAAAGGTCCAATATGTAATATATTTACTGTAATAAATCCAAAAATGACCACAATTTGTCATCAGATATTAAGGAAGCATGCTAAGTTGAAATTCTATCTTTTCTGACAACAATGCTAATGCCAGTATTTTCTCCTTTTTAAATTTTCGTTCCGTGACGGAATGTCTGTTTGTGTTTTGGCCTGTGTATTGTTATCAACTAAATATTAAATATTGGAGATGTATTTGAAAGATGGAGACAGCTTAGAGCCCAAAAGGACGCAGAGTTGGCTAATTTTCTCCTGAAGAGGTAAGCATTAGCTTCAGGCTAATTTATCACGGCTACTAGGGACGGGCATTTTATGTCATTTTAAACATTTGTGTAGCTACTCACATAGAATTATATAGCTAGAGTATCCAAGTTGGTTACTCGCAAAAACAATTGAGACACAGCCAGTAAAGTGATCCCGACTGGTCCTGGCTAACGCCACCATGCTAACCCTGCTAACTGCTAACGTTACCGGAGGACCATGTCAGGCGGGCCATAGCTGTTTACAACATGTAGCCTGTTCAGTGGCAGTAGCTAACAACGGTGAGTTATTTGAAGCCAAGAGAGGGGGGCTGTAAATCGGGAAGCGTTTGTTGCCGTAATTCTAAACCAATAAAGTGTGTTGGAGAAGGTGGAGAGGATGGCAAGGTAGTGGTATTTTTAGCGGTTCCTATCAAAATTCTAAGCTGAGGAAGTGTGTCTGTCTGGCGTGTGGAGAGGATAGCGAGGTTGTTGTGTTTTCTTCTGTTCCTTCGGTTCCTTCTGTAATTCTAAGCCAAAAAAGTGTGTCTGTCAGTTGGGTACAGAGCTCCGCGTAAGCACAAGCTTTTATGACAAGTCAATTATATTATGTCAATATAGCCAGCATCTAACATTAGCTACTCCGCTGTGCTGTGAAGTAATGTCTGGCTATGTGAGTCAAGCGTCTAGCAACATTGTTGTGGATGCTGCGTTCTCAGCCTGGCATCCTCCGTGAACTTCGGATCTGGGGAGTAGGGGGTGGCTCTCTCCAGTATTTTGAATTTGTACTGCAGTAACTATTTTAAACACTAGCTGTCAGTATTACATATTGCACCTTTAAGGGTTCAGTATGCTTGCAATGAAGTAGTTATTCTGATGTGTTGTCAAACCACGTCTTAAGGCAGAAGTGTTTTTGTTGGAGTGTCTGTTTTGGGAAGTTGAAAAAATTGTTGAATGCAGCTCGGTTCCAGTTCTGCTGTTGGAAAAAGGTACACACACTGTTAGTCTGGTTTAGTCAGACTCAGCAGATGTAGACTGTGGGTATAAGCCTGCCATTGGGCGGCTATTTTTGCCGGCTTCATCCTCCCCTTCTGCTTCTCCACTATCTATTTTGCAAGGACACCGTCGCTACATCCAGGGATTAGCGCCGCCCAAGAAGATTGTGATTGGTTTAATGAAATACAAACAAGCCAGAGCAATTTATTCTCCTATAGCAGAATGATAATGGGTGATTTGAGACCTTTCTCTGGCGCTGACACAAAACATGGAGAAAGGTCTGGCCGAGACTAGACTTTGTTTGACGCATCCAGGGGCCTTTACAAACCTGACCTACAGTATAGGCTGTAGAGGTTTGTGCATACAGTGTTACTGTGCATTTTATGGGTGCTCACTTTCAGTTTCACCGTAATATATAGAGCCATGATTAATTGGAATGCAATGTCATGTCATTCAAGAAAATAGAACACCTCAATTCAAAGTATTACTTAAAGAACATCTCCTGAATGAGCAGAACTCTGTATTGGATGATATTCAATGAATGCTGTTAGTATTATTGAGGGTTCACTGTGTGCATTTGCTTGGTCATATTATTAGTGAACAATGTTATAATCTCATATCTACGATCTGTGAATAATTTAAACTAGGTTCTGTGTTGTCCTGTGTTGTAGTGTGTTGTGTTGAATGTTGTTAAGTCTTATTATTATTTTCGTTGTTTTTCTTTCAGTGATGTATTGAATGTTGTTTTTTTGGTGGTTGTTTTTAAATGTAATGATGCACAGCAACGTATAGCTGCACAAGTTGTGGGTGGACTCCAGGAAGACTCTGAACTGCAGATCTGTCAGATTTCATTGTAGCAATGTTTGCCATGTTCTCGAATCTCAGCAATTACTTTGGCGAGTACTAGGGCTGTCAAACGATACATTTTTTCTTAATCACGATTAATCGCTGAATTTCTATAGTTAATTGCGATTAATCGCATGTTTTATCACATGATTAAAATTCTATTATTTTGCATTTCAGAACAGTTTTGAAGTACACATTAACAATGGAAAGCAATTCTTACCAGTATATCTTGATTGGGAATCAAATGAATGCAAAGAAAGTGACTTTATGAAGTTGACTTTAAGATTTGTATTTGTTTATTATTTATTTATTTACTGTAAACTAAAGAAAATGTGTGAATCTAGTCACACATTTGAATCTAGAGTCAATATAGTGTGCAGTAACTTCTAAATAATTTTGATTACTCACTGACGACTGATCACACACGAAGTGATCACCGGTTAATGAGACAGCGTTTGCACTTTGCAGCAGTTCCAGTTGGGCTGCTTTCTCCGTGGAGTACAGGCTGTGTGTGCGTGGGGCTGCTGTCCCCCTCGACGGCAATGTATAAGACGGGTCAGAACATGCCAACCGTAGTACGTCTTTAAGACCCAAGTCTTCTACAACGCTGACAGGTCTGCAGTTAGTTGCCACCCATTTCGCAAGAGCTGTAGTCATTTTTTGGGATTTGGTGTCATCCACAGGTCGGCAAGTAGCACTCTCCAGTCACGTCACGTTAACTGTACTATGCTTAGCTCGTAGGTGGTAGCTCAAGCTTGACTTGCTTGGGTGATATTTTAATTCGGCTTTACACAATGTACACATGGCTTTCGACTTCTGAGCCGTCCGGGAGTTTTGGAAAATAAAAAGAGCCATTCAGAATTGTGTTGCTGCTGTCTTTCTCCATCATGCCTGCAGCAGTAGGATGTGATACGAGGAAGTATGGCAGCTTGATGATAAGTAAAGGTGCGGCAAAGGGTCAAAATAGTAGCCTGTTAGGCAAAAAAATGAACACGTTATGCTCGGCCCTTAATCGCATCGCAATTAACGCGTTAATGCTGACAGCCCCAGCGAGTACACTTTCATCATAACCACACAGCTAAAAACAACCGGCGAAGATTCAGCTGCCCAGTTCTGCATTTTGCCATCTTGGTCTGCGTGAAAAGGTTGTGGTGGAATTTCCGGAAACACCATGTTGTGATATGATGAGACTAAGGGAAAGTTTAGCCAACATCAGGTCATTCATAGGTCACAGGTCAGGGTTGAGAACATTCGGACAGTCTCTAATAACCAAACCTGTTCATGTATGTTTATGTTTGTCTTTCTACAGATTCAGGGGATCTGGGCAGCTGTATGATGCTGAATGATAGACATTCCGTTTTGTCTCCTTTTGGAGGTCGTGGGCCAGCCACACTTTAGCCTACTTCCCAGAGAGAGAGAGACGCTGAACTAGGCTTTAGCATCTGTGTTTAGGCGATTGCAGTACCTTTGTTTCGCCTCCAGCATGAGTTTAAACACACCTTCACGAAGACAGGAACTTCAGCGATTTGGGATGGCACTGCACAATAACCTGGTTAAACTGTACTGCCTGCTTAATTGTCTCCTTAATTGAGAGTCCATTAAATGCTTCTGAGTAATTCATCAAAGTCTCTCGAACCTTCTTCATGTATGTGAAATGAGTTGTGCTGCTCCTGAGTTTTTCCTTAACAGAAGTAACCCAGTGATTGGCAGTCAGTTTTACTGACCAGGTGCAAACATTGTGTACAGTTTTTTTTTTTCATTTGGAAAGCATCCACACAGCAATACCAGACAAAGGTGATCATGTTTTCTACCCCAATGAGTACCGTATGGTATATGTCAGTTGGAGACAATGATTGATAATACAATTTCTTGACACATCACACAGATATTTGGCGACAAATCACTGAATGCAGCTGAAGGAAGTGTCACCAAAAAATCATAATCCCATTTATTTTTGCGAATATTAAAATCACCATTATTCAACACAGTTACTCATTGACTTTTGGAAACATTTAGCATTTATTGAACTTTAAAAACTGTTCCAAACAAACAGTTGCAACAGTGTAAACACTGTGAAATGAACTGTGAAATTTCCACAATCCTACTGAATTCCCCTTAAAATAAATAATATAAAAAAAATGAAATTGTTGAAATAGTATGAAATATTAAACACAAAATAGGATCAACTGTTGTAGTGCCCTTAAACAATCTTTTGAAAGCAAGTAATACATGAAATACAAATAAAAGAAAAACTTAATAATCGTTTTTCTTTATTACATTGTTTTTGTGATAATTTTTTGAATCACGATCAATATTTGATTCATTGCACAGCCCTACCGCTCGTAAAACAAGCACTCCTTTTCAACTAAGACTCTTTGGAAAGAAAATGGCATCCCGGCAGCTTCTCAAGTCAGAGTCTCTCTCTGCTGAAGCCACCGCTAACACATTTGGATAGTTTTTACAGTAAATGTCACAATTTAAAATACCCTTAATACTAAGGAGATTAAAAAAGAGGAAACCAATATATAGGCTTTTAACTATTGCAATTTTTTAATTGAAATTTGAAACTAATCTCAGAAATAATTGCGATTAACAATACAATTGTCTCTTAATAAAATATATTTGATAAAATATTTATTTATTTATTACTTTCCAAACAAAATGAAGTTTTGAATGAATCCCAGGATACGTCTTTTGGTTATATATCCCTGTTATGTGACCCAGATAATGTAATAACACAATAATAACAAGTACACAGCCGATGAAGTAAACTACGTCTCTTTATTATCATAAAAACATTGTATTTTTTTTCTACAATGAACATAAAATTGACAATAGTACAGTATTATATAATTTTCCAGCTCTAAGCTAATGTTAGTGTAATGTAATTAATTAATTAAACAAGAACCCGCAATTATTTAAAAATTTTTTTTTGCAATTAGACAATTATATAATAAATGTTACAGGCCTACCAATATATTGCATTGGATTTTTTTGTGGGGGGTGGCATTTCCCTCAGACCGAGCGATGTATATGTGTGGGTTCATGGCAATGTGTGAATATGCACTACGTGTGATTGTTTGTGTTATCGGTGTGTGTGTATATGATGTGTGTGTGTCTGTGGGTATACATGCTGTGTGTGTGTGTCTGTGAGTATACATGCTGTGTATATGTGCGTGTTTGTGCTGCCTGGCTGTGTATGGCGTTGCCAGGCCATATGGAGCGCTGTCTGGGGAGCACACTACCCACTTAGCTCTGCTGTTGGCTCTGGTGCTCTCTCCATCTGTGCCTCCTCTCTCTCTCTCTCTCTCTCTCTCTCTCTCTCTCTCTCTCTCTCTCCCTCGCTCTCTCATCCCGCCCTTCATCGCACCTTCTCTCTCTCTTCCTCTGTTTTTCTCCTCATCTTCATCTTTTGTTCTATCTATCATTTATTTTTATTTTTATCAGAGCTTGGTCAATTATTTCCTTTCTCTAAGTCTCTCTCCTCCAGTATTTTGCTTTATGTCATCTTGGCATTCAGACCAAAAAAAAAGCTATCGGGCGATTTGTCGTAGGGTGGTGCGGCGGGGGGGAGTGTCAATGAAACGCCCCATTCGTGTGATGTTTTGTTGTGTTCTTAACCCCCACCACCCCCAACAAAGCACAAGTAGACTTAATATTTCACAGTTACTGTATTCCGTCAGATCATGTATAGATTGTGACATTTCTGACCGCACTTGAAGGCAGCTTTATTTCACAGGAGAGAAAAAAAAGAAATGAGCGAGACATAGCGATTGCTTTGTTGATGCAGGAAACATTCAGGTGTTACACAAACTCCCAAGAAGTTCAGTGCTTGTGTTTCGTTTAACATGATCCAAAAATAGTCTTCATTTAATATCTATCTATTAATTGCAGGAATGTCTGTCTGTCTGTGTGTCTGTCTGTGTGTTATGCGCATATCTCTTGAACCGATTTCAAACTTGACAGGTGTCTTGCTACGGGCACGAGTAAATGCAGTGCCAAGTTTGACATTTGGATTCAAGATGCAAAAGATATCGTTAAATATATATCAGCCAGACCCTCCTCCGCAGCGCTGTGAAGGAAGGTCTGGCAATGTGAGACTACTTAGACACAAACATATGGGAAAATAGGGTCCAGTTACCCTTTAAGCTCATTATATTTCTGGCATCATTATTTATATTATACTTTATTTGACACAGTGTTTATAGGGATTTATGAGGCATCATGCATGCAGTAGCACATGGTGTTCTCATTAACATTTACCTGAAGTGCATTGGGATCAATTATAAGGGGATTATAAGCACTGAGCGTGTGGTAAACTATGAGCTGGTGAGCCTCATACTGTAGGGCAAACAAATAAAACTCAAGGAGAAGCACTATGTTCTGCCTTGAGAAGATCTATAAACATGTTAAAGCGGACATATTATGCTTTTTTGTATTTTCTGTCACATCTATAATGTTATAATGTCAGACTTTCATGTTAAACGTGGCCAAAAAAATAAATAAAATAAAAAATAGTGAGGTAAACGTATTTTAGAGAAACCCCCGTGAGCTAAAACGTTCAGATTTCCAACTGTTCTGAATGCTCCGATTTCAACAGTTTTTTCTACTCTCGGCTAAGTGTTACGCAACTCTAAGCCGGCCTGCTATGATTGGTCATCTGCTCCAAGTAGGCAGGACTGGAGTTTTTTTTTTTTACTACACTACTGCCGTGGTGTAAACTTTGTCGCATTTAACTACATGCTAACGGCAGTAAAATGTCATCTTGGCTGCCAGTGTTGTTAAATTCTCCCCAATTCTGGGTCACATTGCTCATAAACATTTCCGGTTATGTAGTATTTGGTTAAAAAGCCTTTAACTGCAATTATTGACTGTAGAAAGTGCTGCTTCATTCCATTACAATCTAACGTTAGCCTAGTGCTAAATATTAAGTAGTTGCATGCTAACACGAGATAGCTGTAATCTTAATCTCTAATGCTTGTCATTTCTCCCCAATTTTGGGGTCAAATTACTGCTGGGACATGTCCGGTTGTGTAGGATTTGCAGGGCTCGACAGTAACGGTTGCCCAGTTGCCCTTGGCAACCAGATTGAGTCAATTGGCGACCGTTTCGTGGCCTCTGGTCACCACCTGTTCAATATTTTTTTTAACATAAAAACAAATCAAAACTTACAAAACTGGAAAATCTTATTTCAAAAGAAGTCAATATTTTGTTTGGTTGTCGCCGTAAAGTTGAAACACTACGTACGTGCGCAACGCAACATTTTAGCTGTTGTGCGACCGCTTTCCACACACGCACGTTTGCTGTGAAAATATACAGGCAACTCAATTTTCTGTTCACGTTAAAGGTAAAATCAGGTGCTAATATGGCACTGGTGCCCGGTATCTACCGGACGGAATAGCAACGCGGACTAAATGTTGCGTTTACTGGTAAACTGGTAAACCTTGTGGTGCATTCAAAGTTATTGTAAAATACCCTTTTCTCATCTGTTTTTGTCTTTAAACAGCAATTTACTGGTGAAAGAAGTAATTATTGTTAAAAGTTATTGTTATTACATTTTTCATAATCATTTAAATTTCACCCCTTTTTTTGTGCTGATCCGACAATTGATCCGATCCGTGACTCAAAACCTGGATCCGATCTGTGAGTTTTGTGATCCGTTGCACCCCTATTTGAGAGGGATGGGAAATTATATTGCTACATTATTAAAATGTGTGATATAGTTACATAACAAATGAATTGCTCCAAATATAGGCAGTTTAAAACATGGCAACCGTATTGTCAATTTCGGCAAACCAAAAGCTGATGCCTGGCCAGCCGGCAACCACTTTAAAAAGTTAGAATTGAGCCCTGATTTGGTTTAGAAGCCTTTATTGTTGATTTTTCACAGTACAAAGCCCTGGTCTATACTCCGTTGCAGTAGCTCCAGCTTCAACTAGATAGTGATACAACAGCGAGGCTGTGCTCGGATTCCAGGAAAACTCTGGCCAGTCAGAGCAGACTGGGCTTTGTTGGGAGGGGGGCTTAAAGAGACAGGCGCTACTACAGAACATCTCATATAGAGGGTGAATACAGGAGCATTATTTTTTACATTAAAGCATGTAAACATGTTCTAGTACAAACACAAAATACAAGTAAAACCCTGAAAATGCTATATAATAGTTGCCCTTTAAACATGCTATCTACATGTAAGCTAAAGCATACACAATACAATTGCTGCTGTTGTAGTTGTTGACTGTTTTAAACAAAAGGTGCCTATTGAAGCGTATGCTCCATTCCTCAGTGGGCCGTGTTTCCTGTCTGGATGTATTGCTTAAATGAACATCAGCAGAGCTGCGTTTTCAATCATATGACTAGTCATTTTTTGCGCCTCATTTTTATACCAGTTCTTTCAGCCTAAACATTTGATTAAAATGTTCACTCTTAGTCTTGATTCAAACTAAAATGTCATTTTTGTCAACTAATCTTTGATTGAGTGTTGTTGTTGTTGTTGTTGTCTAAAACCAAAAGTGTTGCTTTTCTTTGGCTGAGACGAGACTAAAATGTGCAGAGTTTTAGTCGACTTAAAATAAAATGTTTGATGTTGACTAAATATGACCAGTGGCGGAGCTAGACATTGTAAACATTTTGTAACACATTTTCACTCTCCCACCGCGTAAAATACGGATGCTTGGCATTTGTTATTCAAGCTAAAAGTCTCCTGTAGCGTCGGGACTCTTGATGTCACTTTTCACGCTCTGGGTCAGGACCAACCTGATCTCACAGAATTCCGTGAAATGAACATGGCCCCTTAACTCAAAATCGGTGGCAGTTTCACGGAATCACAAAACATTCCGTGATTCCGTGAAATGAACACAGATTGCCGAAAATTCCGTGATGGGCCCACGGAAGAATTCCGTAAAATAAACACGGCCCCTTAAGTTAAGGAAAAGGCCATGGGTGGGCTTACGGTTCCGTGACACACGAGAAGAACAGGACGGAAAAGAGGAAAGCAACTTTAGGAAACTTGACGTGTGGGACACGAACCTTGGTCTCCTGGGTGAAAGTCCTGTGTTTGACCCATCCACCACCCCAACCAACCTCCATTATGCGGAATTTCGGCCTTACATAGTACTCGCAGTCGCTCTTAATGCTACGTCATCTTCTCAATGACTTTACATTGGCATTGTTTTCCATGGTGGCCACGCGGATTTTTCACACATTCCGTGCCACCACCACGTAATGCGCTGTTAACAATTCGTGAACATTTCACGGAATTCTGTGTGACCAGGCTGGTCGGGACATACTGACTGACATGCGGCACAAGAACGGGACAGTTAGGTTTAGTGGGTAGGGTTATAAAATTACGTTTCAGTTACACGCCGGCAGTCTTGTATAAAGTACTTGAAAGCAATACTTGAGTAAAAGTACAAGTATCTTCCCAGAAAATGACTTTGGTAGAAGTTAAAGTCACCTTTTAGAATATTACTTGAGTAAAAGTCTTAAAGTATCTGATGTTTTCTGTACTTAAGTATCAAAAGTACTTTTCTGATATTAAATGTACTTAAGTATTAGAAGTAAAAGTAAAAAAAAAAAAACTTTGATTATGAACTTTATGGCCAAAGGTGTGTTATGTTATCTCACCACCACTGTCGTCGGGGTGGTCATCGTCTGTTACTATGGCGGCAGAGCGTGCACCAGGTGCTTTCAAGACACTATCAGTCTATTATGCTTCTTCCTCTTCTTCTTTAGTTTTGGCCTATGTTTTTTTTTTGTCAATCTAGGAGCAATGATTCGCTAACCCTGCTTTTTTCCAAACAACACGCGAAACAAATTTCTTCTGATTTTATTTTGTAGTAACGAGTAACTAAGATACATAGGGGAAATGTAGTGGAGTAAAAGTAAAAGTTTCCGGAAATATGAATAGATAATACCAAGCAGGGGTGGTGATGGCGCAGTGGATGTGACACATGCCTTTGGTGTGGGAGACCTGGGTTCAAATCCCACTGTGAAACCAATGTGTCCCTGAGCAAGACACTTAAGCCATAGTTGCTCCAAAGACAACCTATATAGCTATTTGTAAGGCACTGGAAATAAAAGCATCAGCTAAATGTAATGTAAAATACAGATATGTGAAAATTTGACTTAAGTACAGTAACTAAGTATTTGTATTACAACACTGCACGTGGAACAAGAACATGGGCTCTTGGGTGAAAGTCCTGTTGTTTGACCCAACCAGCCTCCTTTTACAGATTTTCAGTCTTTTTATACTACTCGCCACCATTATAGCTCTTCTTACTACGTCATCTTACAGCTGCTGCTCTGCCCGTTGCGTTCCATACAGACACTAAAGGGTGATTTTTGTCTGTCTCTGACGCTGAGAGACACTGACCCAGCATCAGTATTTTACGAGTTGGGAAAGAGAACAGGTTGGTAAATGCTATCAAAAAGCAGAAGGGAATAAGAGGGAGAGAGAGAGAGAGAGAGAGAGATAAGAAAAGGATGGGTGAATAGAAGGAGGGATGGAGGGAGTGGGGGAGGTGAGAGTACATCCGAGCGGCTCAGCATGGCGAGTTCTCTGACGGAAGTGAGGGAGGGGAGGGGAGGTGAGGGCACTGGAGGGGAGGGAGGAGGAAACAACAGAGCTTGGCACCGACGGAGAAAACTAGAGGGCGAGAGATTCTCCGTGTCCCTGCTGCCATATGGTGAGCAGCCAGGCCGCAGCACATGTATGCACTGACAGAGACACAGGAGAAGGCTAATCATATTGCAGCGAAAAATCATATCAATCCTATTTTTCATGAAACTTAGCTTTTTATTTTAAGCAGAAGAAACATTTGAACGAGAATATTCAGTAGATGTTGCATGTATAAATACTTTAATATAATAAAATATGTATTAAATGTAGGGATGTCCTGATGCCGATCACAGTATCGGATTGGAGACGATTTAGACATTTTTTAACTGATCGTCACTACGTTTAGTTTTATTAAAGATTGACAATTAGGCCCAAGAGGCGTCACTAACTTTAGTTTTTGTTGTCCAGATTGGAACTTGGGACCGTTATTTTTTTGGTTGGGGGTTTGCTGGGATCCTGGGAACTGTTTTCAGAGAAAACACTAATTTGCTGCACTAAGCAGTCCTTCCAGAAAAATGCAGAGTTTTTTTGTGATTGTTGCAGACAAAAATCCTTGATTATGCAGCACGTTTTCTTAAAAAGTGCGATGGAATATGCGGGATATTTATGCAATTTTATGCAATTTTATGCAGTGAAATTGCGGGAACTTACAAAAACTGCAGTTTCATCATGGCTTTATCGCGGGGTTTGCAGCTTTTCGATGATGTTCACGTCACTTCATAACGTCACTTCATAACGTCACTTCATAACGTAAGTAAAGTAAACGCAACATTTTTCAACTTTCTGCTAACATTAATGTGACTTTTTTGCAATGAAAATGTTTTTTATTTATTTTAATTATTAATTATGAAATCATGCAAGCCTATTTTTGCATATTTTGCGCGGAAATCTGCAATTTATGCGGCGAAAGTGCGGTGTATTTGAAAAATTGCGGCCCCTGCATAAATATGCAGACTTTGGCTGATTATGCATTGAGTTATGCGATCGCATAATCGCGTTTTTCTGGAGGGACTGACTAAATGTATTAAGCTTAAAGGGTAACTACCGCTTTTTTTCAACCTGGACCCTATTTTTTTTGTTTTTGTGTGTAGGTGACTGATAGGAACAACAATCTTTGAAATTGGTCCAGTATTAAGCGTGAACGCTGTAACCGGCAGCCACAGAGCGGGCTGCAATGTAACCTATGGGGCAAATGTTCAGTGCCAGTTTGGTCCACTAAAAGTGCTTTATTTTGCCACTGACAGGCTCAGATTATTGTGTCTGACAACATTATGGAAAGGATCCCTACAGAGATCTGTTTAACTGGAAACAGCTCTAAGGTTCCTAGCGCTAAACCAAAGAAAAATGTGTCTGCATACTATGTATACTTACAGTATGTAGGCTACGAACCTGCAAGTGTATACTATCTCTATCTTACATCTTTGTGTTCAGCTTCTCAAGGATAGATTTGAGTCTTGAAGACATCATCAGTACATTGAAATACGTGGCACAGGCACAGTTCCAAATCCAAGTGGTAGGATCAAGTAGTATCATCCAACATTAGGGTGCATTCAGACCAGATCAAGCAATGCGTCGATTCACCGCAGGGTTGTGCGGCGGTGGCAGTGAAACTTTTGTCTGACGTCCTGTTGTGTCCAGATGGTCTATAGATCCCGGCATTTTTGACCGCACTTGAAGGCAGCTTCGTTTCATGGAGAAAGAGAGAAAGAAAGAGAAGAGGAGACGGAGGGACTGTGTTTTCTTTTTTTGAGATTGTTGCGGCCCAAAATGCCTGATTTTGCGGGCGCTTTTGTAAAAAACTGCGATAAAAGTTGCGATGTCTTTTGGATGTTTGTTGCAATGAAGTTGCGGGAGACAGTGAAAGTTGTATAGTTCTTTAAAAGGAAAAAGCAAACTTGTTTTGGGGAGAATATAAATACTCTGGGCTGAGATTTCCTAGTAACCTTACCAAAAAGGCTCAGGATGCTGCAAATGTTGGTATAATATGAAAATGGCTGGTGGGTTTAAGACAAAAAATAATAATTTATTGAATGTATCAAATCTGAACATATGTGTCAGTGGCTTGTTGATCTTTACATTGTTAGTTAATTTCCTATCCTGGCCCGGGACACACATTCATACGGTTTGATAAAGTACTGACTGGACTTTAACTTATCATTGCACTTACAATAACGAGCGTAGCTGTCCTCAATTTAGGTCATCCTGTACGTCTCATGTTGCTTTTTCCTGCATCCACCCGTGTGTGTGTGTGTGTGTGTTTATGTGCGCACACGTGTCAGTCGCGGGGGGAACGGAGCAGCCCCGCCCGCTGCAGAAAGCCGACAGGATTGAACAGCAGCAGCAGCTTTTCAGCGACTTTATAGTGAAATTGTTACAGTCTACATTGATGTTAAAATGTATACAGTTTGGCAGGACGGTCTTTCGCTGTACGTTTCGTTGGTAAATGTGAGATGTTCGAGTCACATACGTCTCGTCTTCATGTCAGAAACAAGGAAATTAATTTGACCCGTTCTCACTCCCGCTTGGTCATTGGCTCTCAGAGTAAACGTGGGATTGCTGGGATTGGTTGAAGTCACGGGAAACTCACGGGGATTGGTTGAATTTGCGTGAATTGACGCGATCGCGACATCGCGAAATCCTGGAGGGACTATGTTTTGTTGCAGGAGACATTCAGCTGTTACACAAACTTCCGGGCAGTCCAGTGCTTGTGTTTCATTTTTTCTCCTCGTATGCCTGTCAGCGGCAAAACGAGCACTTTTGCGAAGGAAAATACAAGCTGGACAATTGCCCTATTAACACATTGTAGCTTGTTTTGCTGCCTGTCGACTGCAGCGATCTCGCCTAATACAGGACCAGTGTCAAAGATTGTTGTTCCCATCAGTCACTTAATATATTAATAAATATATTTAAGACATATTTTAGTTACTTTGTTTACTCAGTTATTTTTGTATGCAAAAAAAACGGTGTGCAGCTCTATTATCTGAGCAACGTATGGGGACTCAGTATGGGGGGGGTCAAAAAAGCTGATCGGGACATCCCTAATAAAAAGCAAGTATATAAGCAACTAACAACACCAAGAACATAATACGCCCCATGCTAAATCCTGCCGCCACAGCTGAGCTGGGGGTAGTGCCTTTAGGCTGCCGCGGTGGGGGCTGCAGGGGGGAGCTAAAAAAGCAGATTCAACTTTTGGAGACACGCAACCCGACATCACGCAACAGTGGCCAATCATGTAACCGGCGATCACACTTGTGTGTTTTGAGGCGGTGTGGGAGTCCCGTACAGGACACGGGAAACATCACTGCCTCTATCGCCCGCCACACGGAAGTTTTAAAACACTATGAGGAGAAAAAACGAAACACAAGCACTGAACTGCCCAGAAGTTTGTGTAACAGCTGAATGTCTCCTGCAACAAAACCCTCCGTCTCCTCTTCTCTCTTTCTTTGTCTCTTTCTCCGTGAAACGAAGCTGCCTTCAAAATGTCGGGATCTATAGACCATCTGACGGAAAACAATTATGGTGAAATATTAAGTACTTGAGCAACATTTTGGTGTTAAAGGACACAGCAGGACGTCATTGGCGAATTGGCATTGACAAGTGTTCAACTTCCTTGAAGGCGGGTACTTTGTTGAAGTTTAAAACTATTGGATCTGCCCAGATCCACTCCGGATCTGCCATAACCAATCGCTAACGTTTGGTTGTGATGTATGTCATGCGCATGTGCAACAAGAGGGGAGACCGTCAAGGCTTATATTTAGCATTAGCATCGCTAGCATTAGCCTTAGCCAACTCCTTCACCACTAATGGAGCGAGCGGGAAAATCTAACTTTTCCCAAACCCCGTGGGTGGAGGGCCACAACATCATGGCCACCAACACAACTCAGCAAAGATTGTTCTTGCTCGGGCTTTAACTTCTGGATATTCGGCAGCGTTGCCACAACGGACCGAATGGCTTCACTCGCATCTTTCTCTGCCGCAACTCTAGCGCACGGCCTCAACGTCATCGTTCTCAGCCACTCCCTCCGTTCGCTGATTGGACCGCCCAAAAATTTGGCTGGAGAAAACCCAAGCCTATACCGCGAACCCAGACATAGTAATGAAGGGAAATGAAAATTGAGCGTAAGTACGTAGGAGGGCGGAGCCAGGCTACTTGATCCTACCACTTGGATTTGGAACTGTGCCTGTGCCACGTATTTCAATGTACTGATGATGTCTTCAAGACTCAAATCTATCCTTGAGAAGCTGAACACAAAGATGTAAGATAGAGATAGTATATCTCACAGATCCATGGGCTATACACTTGCAGGTTCGTAGCCTACATACTGTAAGTATCTCTAGTATGGAGACACATTATTTTTCTTTGATGACAAAACTCTGTTTTTGACATATAGTATACTGTATATTTACCAGGGAAACTGGCTGCAGTTTTGTTAATAACCTGGGCTTTGTAAATTGTAGTTCAATGGTAAAATGTAAAATGTTTGTCATATGACAGTGTCTTGAAAATCATTCCTCCAAAACACACGTCTCTATGAAATACTGATCATTTAATTATTAATACCAAAAAATCACTTTGACTTTATCCAGTAAGACTGAAGGTGTCCAAATTGATTTTGTGCATGTTTCATGAAATTATAGTTTACGGTATCATGATGTTAAAAATGTAAAATAAATACAAAATGTATTTGAAGTTCAGTTAAACCATTTTTCTCACCGATGGTGCCTTAAAAGGCTGTCTTTTTATACGAGTTTCACGTCAGTTTGATGGAACCTAACACAATGTATATGGCCACTTTTATAATCCCCCAGATTTCTATCAGCCTATAAACTCTTTTCTGCAAATAATAAGGTGTTAAAGTGAGTGTAGGTGGATCTCCTTTGCATGCAAACAAATTCCTCTTCACACACACACACACACACACACACACACACACACACACACACACACACACACACACACACACAGTTACTGCAAACCAGAAGCCGATTTCTAATTCTGGCATGCATTTTACCTACCATTCAATTTCACAAATAGCATGAGAGGAAGGAAACTTTTTAATACTCATACATCTATTATAGGACACATAATGAGTTCCAATCAATCTTGTAGATGACTCCTCTACAGTAAGTGTGTGTGTGTGTGTGTGTGTGTGTGTGTGTGTGTGTGTGTGTGTGTGTGTGTGTGTGGGGACTAGATTAAAGACAGCAGTGAAAGTTGTGGGGAGATAAAGAGATGCTGAGAGCGAGACAGTTTGAGAGAGAGCTGGAGAGAGTCAAACTTTTGAAGGTCTTTACTCAAACATCTCACAACAGAACTGAGTAACAAGGGACCAAAGTTACTTTAAAAAGTGTTGGAGAGCAAATGAGAATGAGACGGAGTGCCTAATTTCTAAATGGCTGCGAGGTGATTTTCTCCGACACTGACTCATTGTTATTTGATTCATGTCTGCCTGCTTTTTGAATATCGATCCAGGAACTGGAGGAGTGACTCATACACGGCCATATAGAGGCCTGAGTCACTACAGGGAAATAGTGGAAGCTGGCTCCTAATCCCATCCAGATGCCCCCCTGCTTTATGTAAGCAGGACTGGGGAAGGCCGAGCCAACGTTTGGCTTAAGCAGCAGTAATGGCGCTCAAGGACTGAAGGACTCAGCTATTTTATCTGGCTTGTTTTTTTGGACACATCTACTGTATGTCAAGCAGGGGGGCTTTAACTCTTTGGATTTGTTTAACTGAAACTTTAAGCTTTGATTAAAGGTTTCAGGCTCAGGGAGAGAGCGGTCCAAAACCATTTTGGGAAGCAATTGTGGAAATTGAAAGGAAGCTTTGCCTGCAGAAATAACTCGGCGGTCATTAGAGGTGATAATGAATGGAGACACTGAGGATTTTTGCTTCAAACCTGAGAATATCCTCATTAAAACGGAATATTTGCTGAGTATTGGTTAGTTGAAAGTATGCAGAGAGGAGCATCCTGTTTAGGATAAGCCTGGTGTTATTTTGAATTTTTATTATTGTCAACAAATGCCATGAGAAACCAGAAACAACAATTTAAAAGGGCTCACAAATAAAGCACAATAGAAACTCACTTTAACCTATTACAGGGATTTCCCTGCCATTATGAGGCTTACAATGAATGTAAAATCATCAAAACTAAGCATGAAAACTAACTAAATGACTTTCCTCAGATCTAATGACTGTATTTGGGCCCCTTGGACATCTTTGGTTTGTCTTCAAGCTTTTTGAGTGTTATGTATTTATTATCTGCTCTAGCTTTTCCAACGTTTTAGACACAGATATGGTAATAGTAATGGCCCAAAATGATGTGAAATTGCATATTTCATTGATTGAAAAACATCACCTTTTCTGCAATAAACATACAATTTCTCAAGAGCAACTACTGAAGGCGACACAAAGGATACAGCCAAAATTGTACTTTTTTATTCACTTTAAACATTGGATGAAGTGATTCTTTTCTTTAATACAGATGACGCTGAACTGAGAACTGAACCCCATAGCTAGCTAGCTAGCTAGCTAACTAGCCAGCCGGCTGGCAACTTAATGTTTCACTTTTCTCACAGCGTAGAAAAGCACAGCGCTCTCGCCAGAAGAGTGACAACATTGTTCGGCCATTTTCTGTAACCAGTGTATAGCATGAAAGCACGGTGGCCGGAATTAGCCAGCTAGCTAACTATTCAACAAGCTACCAAATAAGCTAGGTAACGTTATAATTGCTAACATGGTGGACTCATGGAAAAATACATACTAAAGATGTTTCTAAACTGAAAACGCACTTTTTTGCCCCGTTTGCATTTATTAAACCATTATTTGAAGTCTATTTTATTATATTTAAATACACAGCATGGTTTTTAATTATATTTTTAGGGGGGTGGGGGGACAACCCTCAGATGGGGTAGGTCCTGACCCCCCCTTGATCTTTGTTTATGCTTAGGTGACCACGGCACATTTGTGCTCTGGGGCGCATTGATAAATTAATCTGTCCCTGGCTAATATTTATGGCATGATGGTGTATGTGTGATTATCTCAAAATAAAATTCAGTGTGTGTATTCATGTTTAAATGTCACCAGTGCAATGGTGTACTATACGTATATGATTTGAATAGTTTTAATGGAGCTCTATGGCACAGAGGAATAAGATTTATCAGGATTTGACTACAATGACAATACTTTTTAGATTGTTGGTTTTGGTCTTTTCGTGGGATTTGTTACCAAAGATAAGCATAATACCAGCCTTAACCTTCAAGTGTGTGTGTGTGTGTGTGTGTGTGTGTGTGTACGTGTGTTTGTGTGTTTACAATATGTGTTTATTTGTCAGTCTCTGCACGGTCATGGATGAGTGGGTCAGGCGAGGCTCACGGATTGATTGAAGGGTTAACTTTAGTTCCTACAACAGCACACACACACACACACACACACACACACACACACACACACACACACACACACAGCGTGTTCATGCGACTAGGTAAAAAGGTCAGTGACCTATGAACATAATTTCCAAGCCTCCATTAAACTTTAATCATCAGTGAAATAGAAAAAAGAAGAAGAATATACCAGAAACACCATTGCTATTGCTTTATAGTGACATTTCCATTCAGTACATTTGTTTTGTCAAAAATGTGTACTTTTGGCTGCACAGCACACACAATTTAAAGTTAAAATCTTAACTTTATGCCAACAAGGGATATCCCTGCAAGGAAAATGGTTCTGTGTGCATGTGCGTGTGTGTGTGTTTGTGTGTGTCCTCTCCGTTTGTCCTTGCCAGGTAATGGTCCATGTGCTGTCCTGCTTTGAGTTACGATGCATTGTAGCATCTGTCACAGTGCTATATAGTCCAGAAGCTCCTCCCTGCCTCTCCGCCCCCCATCTACTCCTCTAACCTCCATCCTTTCCGACACATTCTCACTCCCAGCGCGTTGTTCAGGTGCCTCTGCCATTTGATACTGATGCAAAAAGTCTCTGTTAACGTCTAGCCCTTTGGTGTCATTTTGTCACCCACCCACCCACCCACCCACCCACCCACACACACACACACACACACACACACACAAAATCCAAACATGTAATATTCATGATTGTCCATGATTGCAGTTCCACAATGATACACACATCAATGATCAATGATCACAGAAGAACCGCACAGTTAGTTTGGTAAAAGATGGTGGGTGGAGTTATAAAATGTACGTTTCAGTGACCAACAGGTTCTTACTCCCATCTCGTAAAAGACTGATGCTTGGTCAGGTGCCTTTGTCGTTGTTATTGACGCTAAAAGTCTCCTTTAGCGTCATGTAACACGCTTTAACTAAACACGCTTGGTCGGGACTATTGGCGTCCCTTTTGATGCAGTTATGTTAAGGTAAAGGTCGTGGGTGGGCTTACGTTTCCGTGAGTCGTGGGAATAACGGGACGGTTGGGTTTAGGAAAAGGTTGTGGGTGGGCTCACGTTTCTCTGACACGCGGGAATAACGGGACGGTTGGGTTTAGGAAAAGGTCGTGGGTGGGCTTACGTTTCCGTGACACGCTGGGATAACGGGACGTTTAAAGAAGAAAATGACTTTAGGAAACGTGTCAAGTGGGACACGAACCCCGGTCTCCTGGGTGAAAGTCCTGTGTTTGACCCATCCACCACCCCAGCCACCCTCCTTACGCGGAATTTCAGCCTTACATACTACTCACTAAACCCCGTGTAGCTGCCTGCTCTCCCCGGTACGTTATACAAACACGCTGAAGGACGCCTTTTGCGTTGCTTCAGACGCTGACAGCCACTGTCCAAACGTCCTTATTTTACGAGTTCGGAGTGAGAACGGGTTGCAGTGACACGCGGGAGAAGAACGGGATACGAACCCCGGTCTCCTGAGTGAAAGTCAGGACCCATCCACCACCCTAACCTGATCAAACATTCTTGCTACTGGCCGTGTGGCTAAAGCCTGATATATAGTATATTCTTCCTCTGTGTCATAGAGCTTTATTGTTTTCCAAATACTGTTAAAAACACCAATGAGCCACACTGCACTGGGTGACATGTTACTTTATTACCATGAAAACACACACACTATTTTTTTCTTGACTCAATGCTGCTGCCGGAATTACACATTGGAGCACCAAATGTGTATTAATACGCAGCAGAAAATAGTCCCCAACAAATACACTATTTCCTCCTGTTTGCTACAAACTACAGTGCCCAGCTGTTTTAGGAATAACTGAGTCTTTAAAAAAGAAAAAAAAAAGATTGATGTCTTCGGTAGGAACCAATGGGCTTAGGGTCCACGGTAATAGCCTTTTATTTTGTTGACTAAATACAGTATATATAATAACACCAGCCTTGTAGAAGCAGTTTTCAGTATCTGAAAACATAAAGACACATCACTTCACTAAAAAAAACAAAAAAGAAACTGAAAAAGTAATGTCACTCCACTGACAGATTTGTTTGCTCTCTTTAAGAAACATTACATTTAAAGACTCCACTGTGTGTGATACATGGCTTGTTAAGATGGATATTTTGCAGTTCAGATGCAGATTAATTTGCATATTCACAATAACATATCGTCTGTCTTGGCAATTTAATATCATTGTTTAAAAGCACTATTTCTCTGAAAAGTACACAGATCATTGTACTTAATGAAAAGGACCACTTTCAAAATAACATCATAATAAGTTATTCGCTTGGAAATGTTTACACTTCCATTAGAAAAACTACTATTTTTATGTCTCAGGCTTAACGAGGGAACTTTTTTGCAGTGTGTATCTCGTTTTTGTAATCCAATTTAATTTACATTCTCATGGACAAAGCTTACGTATGTGTGTGGAGTCAGAGTGCACACACACACACACACACACACACACACACACACACACACACAGAGTTTAATTTTTCTGTTCAAGAGTAAAGATATTAAACATTAAGATGGTGAAAGTGGAGTGAGTTTTGAGTTTGTGTATGTGTGTTTTCATAGGAAAGTGAGGCTTTTATGCTCACTTTGCTTTAACCTTGTGTCTCATTACATTTGAATATGGATATTTACCTGCATTTCCTTAATGAGCTCGCTCTCGGTTTCTCCGTCACACTGTACATTTCTCTCTGATCTCTCCATGTCTTTCTGCCTCTCCTTCCTCCTCCCATGGCTCTATCCTCGTCCCTCTCTCCTCCTTATAATGATCTGCCAACTCCCTCCACACATTTCCCGACACTGCTATTTGATGTGATAAAGATTTTTTCCCCCCCACCTGCAAGAGAGAATTTGATGGCTTGTTGTGGTTGACTGATTTGCCGAGACGTAGTTGATGTATTTCCTGCTCCTGTTCTCAGTGTTTGTTTCTACAGTATGGCCTACCTTGACACATTCATTGCAAAACACACACACATACACACACAGGGAAACACACCACATTTATTTTATGTTAGATTGTCCGTTTCCTTCCTGGTTTCTGTTCACTGAAGAGAACATAGACGCCAAATGATACATATCTACAGTAGATTGTTGCCTCTGGTACTCTGTTTATATGTTAAGTGATAATAGGCTAACAGTTAGCATGTGTTGAGGAAATCATTTCACATAATATACTTGTGAGTGACAGTATAACTTACCGTGAAATATCTATTCTTTATTGGTATCCTAACAACGACACTACGAAACAGCAGAGACTAGAAATGATGAATGAAAGATTGCAGATGGGTAAGATATGATAAGATACACCTTTATTGATCTGGCTCAGGCTCAGATGATTATTATAAGTGTCTGACAACATTATGGAAAGGATTTCTAAGGAGGTTGACCTTTCTGTTAAAGAGTAGGATTCTTTTTTTAAACAAATACATCCGTGAAATTGCGTTCGCTAAACCCACCAGACTCCATGTAAATAAACAGTCGTTTTAGCATAGTAAAATACACTCCATTCAAAGTCGACAGAAACAAAATAAAACTATGAAAAGCCGTTATGGGTTGTCTTTCCACTTTTCCAACTATCACAACTCTAGTTTTGGTTGAAATAAACACATAGTTTACCGATTTACATGTGAAAATATGTTGGCTCTATACACGCTAAAAGTATTGCTTTTTTAAATGGAGTCTGGTGGGTTTAGCGCTAGCGACTTCAAAGCTGTTTCTGGTTAAACAGAAAGGTCTCAAAGAGGTTTAAAAAAGATCTATCGCTGAAGGGATCCTTTCCATAATTTTGTCAGACACAGAATATTAAGCTGAGCCTGTCAGTGGCAAAACAAGCACTTTTGTGAAGGTAAATACAAGCTGGACAATTGTCCTATTAATTTACATTGTAGCTTGTTTCGCTGCTGCCGACTGCAGCGATCTCGCTTAATACTGGACCAATGTCAAAGATTGTTGTTCCCATCAGTCACTTCGACATAAACACATAGGAAAATAGGGTCCAGGTTGAAAAAAAAAAACGGTAGTTACCCTTTAAACCCGAGTTCTACTTAACCTTTTTAACCACGTGTTCGCCACGCATTAGACAACCTCGCAGCGTTTAATTTCTGATGACACGCACAACCAACGGACCAAACAGATACGCCAGGCAGCTGTCATGCGTTGCCTACGCCTAGCTACAAGCAAGTATATCTCCTGCTTTACAGTTTTGTCTCAGTAGGCATCTGTGCTTTTGTACTTTTCACTTTCTTAGGGGTTGCAAATAGACCGAACATACAGTACATTCAAAAAAATGGTGGTAAAAGGGTGGAATGGTGCCACGAGGTAATAGAAATAGAAACATAGAATAGAAAGAAGAAAAAAAAACACAGAAAGATGTAACAGACATCGGAATGGGAAGGTAGTTTTGGAAATAATCCAAAAACACGATGATCCCAATAACAGAATGCCAATAAGGACAGAGGGAAATGAGATTTAAGGATGAAGGAATGCACTCTATGTCCCTCTGTGCATTTAATATTGAGTGTATAGTTACAGCCAGCCATGGATTTATTAGGCCTAATACCAATAGAAGCTATTTTGGATTAAAGCCACCTAGCATCAACAAAAATGCCTCTCAAGTAACAAAGAAGACACCAATAATCATAATCAAAAAACCAAACACAGCCCCTCATATTGATGTTGAATCCGGCCAATATCGTCAGATTCAATTCAGTTTTAAAGGCGTGCATGAACAATCTATGTAGTATTGATAATTAAACATATAATCGATCACACTGGCTCTTTTTACTAGCCCATACGGTACATTGGTGCAACTCTATTGGGCTATGAACGGAGCCAGGGGTTGGGACCGACACAGCAAGAGCCGTGGATCAGGAAGTAAATCCTGCGGTGCTGCAGCAGCAGGTCACCTCTCTGTGGCCTTTGGCTATCGCTCCCAGGAAGTGTGTGTGTGTGTGTGTGTGTGCGTGTGTGTGTGTGTGTGTGTGTGTGTGTGTGTGCATGTGTGTGTGTGTGTGTGTGTGTGTGTGTGTGTGTGTGTGTGTGTGCACACTTAAGATTATCAGCAGTGGGTTTGCATGAGTGTGTGTTAGTTTATGTGCAAATGTGTATGCTGTTTTGTGTAGAAATTACAAAGGAAGCGATGGGGTGAGATGTGTGTGTGTGTGTGTGTGTGTGTGTGTGTGTGTGTGTGTGTGTGTGTGTGCGTGCATGTGTGCAGGTGTTAACATTTCCAGGGGCAGGATAGTATTTCACCCACTGGGTCCTTGGAGTCAATGAAGGCTTTTCTTTAGGGTGTATTTAGAGAAACAGTTTGTCCTGTTACACACTAAGGAGTAAGGAGCAACGCTGTGTTTTCCCTATCAAAAGACTGGATGTTGGACTTCCTTTTCTCAGGCCTCTACTGTTGGGATTTGTAGTTTTTTTTTAAAAGCTGGGCTGATGGGAGAAGAAGCTACACCGCTGACTCCTAGTCTGTAAGTAGGCTATACTGTTGCAGCCACAGCAAATGCTATGAACTGCTTTAGATGTCATAGCAGGTGAAATGCTCTTTATTGCTTTGAGCAGATTGAATGTGAGGATGTCAAAGCTCACTTTAAACGTGTAGTCCAGCATAGCTCAGATAACTCCTCTTAACATGTATGAATCAGTGTTTTCTTCAGTGTTCTGTAGTTCAGATATGGAGGTCAAGAGTATTTCTGTGCTTGTATGTCTATTTTCTGCCTTTGTTATTTATGATTTGACTCATTTGATTCATATGAATACCGTCCTCACTAATCCGTCCTTGTAATCTTGAAAATGTTTGCATGACTTCCATGTTATAGATTTGGGGAAAGGGCAAATATTTTAACCTTTGTGTTGTCTTCCTTTCGACCATGAACTTCACTTTTTTTTATTTTATTTCAGTATTTATCTCGAACAATCAACAATGTTGCAAAACAAAACTAAAAATTAAAACCACAAAATGAAAACACAAAAAATCTGAATATACCAAAGACCAAAAAAAAAAAGAAAAAAAAAGGATAAGTTCGAGAAGGAGCATATTATTACAAAAACAAATAGATATGCAAATACAGCATACAATCTTTCAGGTCTTACAATAACTTACAACAATATACAACAATACCTTTACATTACAATTCTATTCCTATGTTTCGGTCTATTCCTTTCTGTATTGGTCAAGTAATGATTTCTTGACTCTATTTTTGAACTGAATGATATTATGGCTCTGTTTGATTTCATTGTTCAGTCCATTCCATAAGGACGACCCACAAACTGGGTGTTCCAGTACCTAGGTAAGGACTACTAGCCAGTCAGAAGTGACGCACGTTCGTCACGGAAGTAAAGGCTGGACTACAATAGAGCTGTTTGGAGCAGTTTGTGAACAGTGTTTTCTGTTTGAGATGGTAAGTCCCTTTGGGGTGGACTTTGGGATTTTTCACTTTGTAAACCTATTACATGCACAAAAAGATATACTGTAAAAGCATAATATGAGCACTTTAACCTGCTCAGATAAAAGGTGGGATAACTTCACATGTAGCCTGCCTAGGTCAAATAAAAACGTACATATACAGTATATCTCCTCTCCTCCTGTGATTATCAGCCCATCACTCTCTTGTCCTCTTTGGTCTGTTTCCCCTTTATTTGCTCTCTGCTCAATCTCCACAGTGTGAAATCCAGTTAATCAACACACTGTAACGCCTAAATAAAACCAATACTCTTCCCCTCCCTCTCTCATATCGATTTGAAGAGTTTTCGTGTCTGCAAAGCAGCCTGAAACAATAGATGACACAAAAAGTTGATTGTTGCGAAACACACAGACAGTACTGAGAACAGTGATATCGACTGGACTTAATGCAACCATTGTCTCCTTCACTCTCTGGTTTTTGTTCACTTTTCCTCCCCTTTATTTAATCATGTATTTATTTATTTAATTATTTATTTATTTATTTATTTCCAATCAAAAACTCTCACCATTCTTTTCTAGTTTAGAAAAAAAAGTCCGTTGAAATACGGGCTAATGTACTGTGTTAATATGAAGGAAGTTTCTGTAATGATAATATAATATAATGATTTTAGATTTTTGGATTGTCAATGTCAATGTCAAATTTATTTATATAGCACATTAAAACAACTGTGGTTGACCAATGTGCTGAACCAGACAGAATATCTAATACAAAACTGAACAGGTAAAATACATTGTTACAAATAACATGAAACGACAAAACAGTAAAAGACATCTGACGCCCAGACTCAGTCAGGACCAAAGGCCAGAGTAAAAAGGTGTGTCTTAAGCAGAGACTTCAAAGTATATATAGTCTTCGCCTCTCGAATATACAATGGGAGGTCTATTCCAGAGGATGGGAGCACCCACCGCAAAAGCTTGATCCCCTTTTTAGCCTAGCTTTTGGGACATCCAAAAGTAAGTGGTTGGTTGACCTCAGGTTGGTTGACTTGGTGAACAGCGACAGTGACGGACTGGCCATCTGGAATTTGGGCAAATGCCAGAAGGGCCGCCCCCCTATGAACCCTAATGGGCCACTACTGATAATTTGTCTTTGGTTGATTTGTTTTATGCATGCAGCCACAAATATTCAAAATTGTACTGCAGCGAGGTTTGTGGATAGATTCACTCGGAAGGCAGAATTCATAATTTCCAAGCTAGGTTGTTGACAAAAATAGGGCTGGTGTGTTGCAAATGCCAGGGCCATTTTTTGATCCTAGTCCGTCACTGAATAGCAATGTAAACGTTCAGCCAGATACAAAGGGGCCAAACCATTTCTAGCCTTGCAGACAAGTAATAAGATCTTAAAATAATCGATCCTGAAACATCCAGGAAGCCAATGAAGAGAGGCCAAGACAGGTGTTATATGTTCCTGTTTTCTTGTACCGGCTGCATTTTGTACTATAGCTGCAGCCGATTTAGGAATGACTGATCGATCCCCAAGTATAGAGAGTTGCAGTTGCCTAACCGAGAAGTAATAAAAGCATGAATAACTTTTTAGGAGAAAGACAGGCCTTCACCTTTGCCAACAGTCTCAACAAGAAAAAGCTGGATTTGACCACTAGGCTAATTTGCTCATCAAATTTGAACGAACTATCAAAGATAACACAGAGACTCTTGACAAATGGTCGACTATAAGAGGCAACTAACAGAAATGTCCGTTTAAAGGTACAGAGGATATACTGTAACTCTACAGAATTTTTCCGTTTTTGGATTAACAGAAATGTCAGGATACGTAAACAAACTGGGAACTATATTCTCGGAAGGCGAAGCACTGATACTTGGGCGGAGTGATTAGCGCAACACCTGAAAAGCACCGTTGTTGCTCTCTGCTCCTCACCACGGGGGCTTCTCAGGTGCTGCGAGCAAATCACTCTGCCCAAGTAGCAGAAGTAGCAGTGCTTCGCCTTCTGAGAATATAGTTCCCAGTTTGTATACGGTTAGAAGATGGCTGTGTCTCATGTGACCTTGTTATTTGTACACGCTGTGACAAATCACAACATGTAAATAGGAAAATGTTGGCGTTATGTTGTCACTTATTGGGAGCAGTAGGCTAGTTGGAGCCGGTTACCTCCAGGATCTGTGCTAAGCTAGGCTAGCGGTGGGGGCGTCGGACAGAGTTACGACACGCACGGAGATGAGAAGGATATGTATGGACTTATCTAACTCTGGGGGATACGGGGAATAAGCTAAAGTCCCAATAAGTGGACGACTTCCTTTAGCGCCCACCCATCCACCCGACCTCCTCCCTACGGGGCCGGCCATGTTCGTATACAGCGGCAGTCAGTATTGTGAATACAGCAACAACAACAAAAAACTTAGAATGCTTATGAATTAGGGTACTTAACTTTTCGTAGTTTTTTTAATGAATGGTTCATGAGAACAGGCGTTTTTTTCCACGTTTTGCTTGCTTTTTTTCAACAATTTTGTCGCTTATTTAAATGTTTTTGGCACTTTTTTTCCACTACCACCAGAATATTCACCACTGGCACCAACTTATTCACACTAGTTTTACACTTATTTTGGGAATTCATGATCAATAAACCTCATTTATATGAAATTATCTATAATTTTTGTGTTAAAAAAAAGCAGAAATTATGAATGATTTTGACTAATAGTTATGATCAGGGGGAATGAAGGCAATGGAGAATCACAGATATGTCAACGTTTAGTCAGGATAATGCTATTAAATTGAATAAAACACCCAACATTCAATGAAAGTAGAGATCTGATCCTTAATTTTCACTTGTGAAGAGCATTTTATGTAACTATCCTTGTTATTTTGGGGCAATTTGGTTGAAAGAAACCCACATGTCTGATATACAAACTTTGAAAACGGCAGGAGCGTTAATTAATGCTTTTAGTTAATAAGCTGTCCCTATGTTTCCTCTGGCATCTTTAACACTTTTAACTAGTCGGGTGAGTGTTCGTTGGAATTGACTACATGGACTGGAAAGCTGCAAATGAATACCATTGGGATTGATAAAGTGTCTGAACTGAACCGTAATGACTTTCTCGATCCTCTGAGTTTTCATCTAGAGCCACCGGTAGCTCTAAGTTTGGTCGTTTGTTCCACTACTGTGATCCAGACTGAGATATCTCAATATCTTCACGATGGATTCAAACACAATTTTGTACATTGACATTTATGGTTTCCAGACAGTGTATTCTAAGGACTTTGGTGATCCCCTGACTTTTTCTCTATTGCCACCAACAGACTTGACATCTTTGATTCAGAGTGAAATATCTCAACACCTTTTGGATGGATTGTCATGAAGTTTGGCATTCATGTATTAACTTTACCGATCCGCTTACTGTTTTCATCTAATGCCATCATCTGTTCAGCATTTCTATGTGTCCAGTAGGCCTACTTTGGCACCAGCAAAACTAAAGACATTTCCATCAGCCTCAGCTTAGGGATTGCTCCGGTGCTGCCGGAAATTCTGCCGGATGTCACTTTTTTCACCTTCCACTTTCTTTGTGTTGGCGCTCTAAACTCCGGTGGATTTCTGAGGACTATGGTTAACTGCTCCTCAGATCTCTGCAGGGTAAATCCAGACAGCTAGCTAGACTATCTGTCCAATCTGAGTTTTCTGTTGCACGACTAAAACAACTTTTGAACGTACACACGTTCCTCCAAAACAAGTTCCTTCCCGAGGCTAGTGTTTTTCTCCCATCCCAGAACTCAAAGATATTCAGTTTACTGTCACAGAGGAGTGAAAAAATATTCCATGTTCCATCAAAACAAGTTCCTTCCGAGGCTATTTTGCAGTGGCTCCGTGGCTCTGTCTGGCGCTTTGCGCCGCCCAGGACGATTGTGATTGGTTTAAAGAAAAGCCAATAAACCAGAGCATCTTTTTCTCCCATCCCGGAATGCTGTGTGGACTAGCCAGACCCTCCTCCGCAGCGCTGTGGAGGAAGGTCTGGCAAAGCGAGACTAACCTGAGTTGTACTGTACTGTATTTGATGCTAATTACAATATATATGTTTAGCATGCTAACACTTTAAACCAAGATTGTGACCATAATATCCACTACCTGTCAAATATCAATATGTTATCATTTTTATGTGAGCATGTAAACAAGTGGCCATTAGCATTTACCTTAAATCATGGCTAAGCTACAGCCTCTTATGGACACTAGCATTCCAGATTACCAGGGATGGTAGACACGGAATCTACAGACTCAGAGTTTTCCGGAGATTTTAAATGATTTAAAATATATATATATAAATATGAAACTCAGAATTAACACATCTCCAGCCCAAGCATAAAAACAGTCTGCTAAATTCGGCAGATTTTCATTCTGTAGACGCATCAAAAAACACCCACAACCATTACTTTCTATGTAAGCTCACACAATGGCTGTGTGACAACTTGATGTGTGTCAACCCACGGTATGTTGCAACCCGTTAGGATACACCGCTGTCCTATTTCCAAGTGTTGACATGTGTCAATTTTTCAGAAAGGCAGTTATGTTAGCAAATGGGCTCCTGAGAACAGTACAGCTTCTGTACCTCGACTACTTTTGTCTGTTTTTATCTAGTTTTATACAGTCTATGGTTTTGATGCGTTCAATGGTTGGTGTCTGTATAATGCATTTGGATCATTTCATTGTCAAATGACCCCCATAAGACAATATGCTTTTGTCCCGATTCGATTCTTTCACGATACATGGGTGCCGATTCGATTTGTATTGCGATTTTTATTTACTGCAATTCTAGAAGTATTGCGATTGGATAGCATTCAGTAATGGGATTTTCTTTTCCTTCTTCCTACGTTTATGATGTATTTGCCCTCGGCGGTACCGTATAAACAGTAAATATTTAGGTGAATCATTGGTTAAAAAAAAAAAAGTCCTGCATGTATTTGCATTTCCATACTAATTCAGAACACTATGAACTTTCTAAGATGCTAAAGCATTCATGTTTTCATCCTGTTTCTTCCAGAGGTATCCAGCAGCAGTTGTCCAGCTACAGGGAGACGGTGATCCGGCAGGCCACAGTGGCAGCGGGCTCGGCCGTTCACCGGGACGACGCGCCAACCTGCGGCATCTGCCACAAGACCAAATTCGCAGATGGCTGCGGGAACCTGTGCTCGTACTGCCAGACCAAGTTCTGCGCCCGCTGTGGGGGGCGAGTGTCGCTGCGCTCCAACACGGTAAGAGAGATGTGGACCACAGGGTGTCAATGTAACATCTTCTCATGGCTGTTTACTCATACATATCCTGTGAAAATCACGTAAGGGTTAGCCTAATGCCCGACAAGGTGTAGATTGCCACGTAGGCTGTCAATGGACGACGGCAAGGCGTGAACCGCCCGACACGCAAGTCCATTAATACCTGACAATGGACACCTCGAAGGGCATGAACCCGCTTATACCATGGCTTATGCTATGCTAGCAAGATTCAAATTAAATAACTTGATGTACATTTGGCAATCAGTAAATATAAATTGACAGTACGTTTAACAACAAGATAAGCTAGCTTTCCAGCCATGCCATTGTCCCCAACATTTGGAGGATTCCCTCCATCAATGCTGTGATGACACGTTGCTCCAACATCTTCCATCGGTATTCTACTGGGTTGACATGTGATGACTGTGAAGGCCACAGCACATGATTCACATAATTTCCATACTCATCTAACCATTCAGTGGGCCACCGGGCTCTGTGGATAGGGGCATTGGAGACCACTCCTATCAGGATAGAAGTGTTTTATTATAGATAGGATCAAGTTGATCACTCAGACTAACAAAGATTTGCAGTGACTCTTCCCACTAAGGGGAAAAGTACTAATGGAGCCCCAAAACTGACAAACGGCAGTAAAAGACTAATCAAAAATATAACCGAATTAGGGTTGTCAATCGATTCAAATATATAATCGCGATTAATCGCATGATTGTCCATAGTTAACGCGCGATTAATCGCAAATTAATCACACAATTCTTATCTGTTCTAAATGTACTTTAAAATGGATATTTTTCAAGTTGTTAATGCTCAAGTGGTATCTGAGACTTGGACGTACTCCGCTGCTAACTGACTTCACATCGACAGTACATGCAAAATAACTTAAGTCTTGTGGATCTTGTGATTTAATGATCATTGATTTAGTTAAAAATAAATAAAAGTAATAAAGCCTGTTACTCAGAACGGAAAGTCTCTCTTTAGATTCAGTGTGTGGCTCTTAAAAGACTCTTTTATTTGTGATTCAGGATCAGGATCAGTGATATTCACTACCAACAATGTAAAGAACCCATGGACTTAAGTTTGTCTAAGCTGCCGAACCAAAAAACTAATCTTTTATGAAGACAAAAGTGGATACAGACGTGAGGAATCAGCAGGAATAATGAGGCAGAGGCCCAAGTCACAGAATGCTTGAGCGTTCTGTGAAATCCAAAAAATGTAGTGGCGTTAAAAAGGGGGGATTTGCGTTAACTCATTATTATCACGTTCATTTTGACAGCCCTAAACTGAATACATTAATAAATAATATTGACTGTTAACTAATTTAAATGGAGTGTTAGAAGGAATATAAAGCTTAATACTTTTCCTTTTAACCATTCCCTATTTCCTGCAAGCTATTATCTAACTTGTTCATTTAAACGTTATAACAGTTATGTCAAGTGGTTTGAACCAACTGTTGTATGAATTGTTCTTAATGAAAATATTATGTGTTGGGTCCTGTTTCCAGCAGTCTTCTACCTCAAAGATTTTTTGTTTGCGGGGCAGCATAAAGTTTATACCCATCATGGGATCCAACGCTGCACCAAAGCCATGCACAGCACATGCAGCTGTGTCCAATCAGGCTATAACAGGGCCTCAGGTGTTAGAACTCAGGTGGAGGTGATGAGCAATGGCACAAATGTGTGTCTTTATATGCTCTGGATGTGTGCTGATATTTACACACATCCTGTGTGTGTGTTACCACGTATTTTTTGTGTGTCTTCACCCATGTATGGGAATGTAATCCACGCCTGTATGCGTGTATTTGTGTGTGTGTGTGTGACCTAGGCAGGAGCTTGTAAAGGTTAATTGGGCATTAGACTGAGCTGTGGACGAAGGGGGTGGTCTCCCACTCTGTCCCAGTCTCCCAGGGGTCCGGAGGTGCCCTATACACACACAGCAGGGGGTAGGTGTGTGTGTGATTGGAACACACACACACACACACACACACACACACAGTACATCCTAATTAGTTACTACCTGACATGGGGAGAGTTCAGCTGTGGGGTCCTGGGTGGTGTGTTGGGGTGGGGGGCAGCTGCATTCAGTGGGAGAAGGTCTTTGAAAGGTGGATTTTGCACATGTTCACACACACACACACACACACACACACACACACACACACACACACACACACACACACACACACATGCATCTTCACATGCAAGGTTCTACTGTTAGACTTGTAACTTGGTGTATAGTTATTCCTTTATATGATACTTTTGTCATTGCGTAATGGTAGCAGTGTGTCTTCGCAGTGTTCATCATGTTACTTTTCTCGTGTAGAGGAGTAAGAAGGGAAATTGCGATAAATAATGATGAGAAAAAATTATTAAAGGTAAATAATACAGTTTGGAAATTTGACACTGACACTTTACAAAACAAATGGTTTGTCCAAGCACTTAAAAGAACAGTTTAACATTTCATGAAATATACTCATTTGCCTGATACCGCTCTCATGTGTGCGGAGCTGGAGCCAATTAGCCTAGCTCAGCTTTGGGTGCAGGGGGAAACAGCCAGCCTGGCTCTCTTAAAGTTCAAACATAAACCTACTGTAGATGGTAAAATAAACTTAAGTTTGGTAAGAAATTGTTTTAACATTTCTGTTTGTGTACGTGTTAAATCATGAGCTATCAACGTGCTAGGTGTATTTTTTAAGTTAGGACAGAGCTAGCTGTTTCCCCCTGCTTTAAGTCGCTGTGCTAAGCTAGTCTATTTGCCGCACTCTCGCTCTGCTTTGTTAAACATGATAGAAAGTGTTAATTAGTGAGCTTTACAGGTTTTGGTTGGCATATTTGTGAACTTTAGAGAGAAACAGGCTAGCTGTTGACCCCTGTTTCCAATCTCTCGCTAAGCTAGGCTAATCGCCACCTGGCTCATGCCGCGTACTTAAAACATGAAAGTGGTATCAATCTTCTCATCCTGCTCTTCGAAAGAAAGCATACAAACACATTTCCAAAAATGCTGAAACATTCTTTAAAAAATAACATTGTGTTTTCTTGCCAAGCGACTGCTTGCTGTTGAGTGAATAATAGCTGTCCACTCTTTGGGGGCTTTCACACCTGAAAGTCCGTACCAAGGTCCAGACCAAGGTTAATGTTTTTGTTAAATTGTATACATTTGATCCGGTAAGTTTTGGTTTCACACTGCAGTTATGTAAGCGCACTAAAGAACTACACGTGACAAAGCTACGTCCTGTTGTCATCACACACGTGAGCTGCGTCTCACAATACTTGTAACTGATTGGTTTGTAGACGGGCTTCCCGTTCCTCTTGTATCCTCCCTCATGCTGTCGGAGGTTTTTCCAGCTGACCGCAGCTCTTATGTTTTGTTACATTGTTGAGAAGCAAGACACTGAAACTTTACTTGGGTTTTGAGGAGCTGTAGCATTAATTCAGAGACAAACTGAAACCTACACTGTACATTTAACCACTTAATTGGTAAACTGCTGATTTATTCTCCGCTCTGAGCGCATTCACCGTCACACTCTCTCACATGTAGCCTACACACTAAGCACTGAGCTACTTCCCTGGTCTTGTAACATGAAGAGAGCCTGCAAGAGCTTCCTTATTTGGTCCGAAAGTCCGAACCATCCAAAAAATGCTTTCACACTAGAAACGAACCGGACCATGGTTCAGTTTGATCCGGACCGCGACTACGTCTTTTGGTTTCACACCTGTAATTTTGGTTCGGATCAAACTTAGAAGTCTGAAAGTCCGTACCAAACGAAGTAGGTGTAAAAGCCCCCTTAGTAGCAAAGGCGGATGTGGTGTGAAGTGTTATACAAGAACAAAAAGTCTTAGGGTGGATGGTTCTCAGTACAAAGTGTGTGACTTTGACACCAGAGACTGTGATTTGCATCTGCTCTCCTACCAATAGTTAACAATAGTCAAGGCATTGTTTAACCATTTCAGCTTAAGGATACAATCTTGAAGTTGTCTATTTCGTTGTCTTTGGTGGCGCTTATGTTGATAAGCGGTAATTGCATGTGTGTCAGTTTCACTTGTTTTTGAAATTTCATTGTCTGTAGGGATCACTCTTTTCTTTGTTCGGCCATGTTAGCCATACTGTAAAAAACTTTATGCCGCTTTACAGACAAGTGAGTTGATGAGTGAGTATGTTGCGTTAGCGCCGCCTTCCCTCTCAGGTGGACCAATCACTGCTGGATGATGGAAAACGTATCACTGTGTGCCGCTTGAGATTTCACCATAGACACCCAGTTTGTAATACTATGAATGCTAGGGCTTAATCAGTGGGCCATAAGCTCAGTCACCATTGTGTTATATCATTCAGCAATAGATACTGACTAAACAGACATTTATGTAATTTAAAATCTTCAAGATTATTACTTTAAATCGGATATTTTAGAGTTGTGGCATATTCTTTTCTGTTCAGTAACTGTAACATTATTGGAAACTGAAATATCTTTGTATTACAGTATTTGTTACTGGTTGGGCTGTAGGATCATTGCCATGCTTTCAGATATCATCTTTGCTCACATTCTCCCTGTCTTTCTTTTCATTATACATGGATGGCTGGCTGGGCTGCAGGAGGACAAAGTGGTGAGTGCTGTGCTTTTTTTCTTTCTTTTTTGGACTACATAACTCTGCCTGCAACCTTAAAGACAATCCGTCTTAATGGCTTCAGACAGTATGTATGTAAGGGTGTATGCAGGCTACCTATCAGTCATCCTATGTGTCTATTATTATCACAAGTGGTGCAAGATGTATCAGTAGAAGCAGTAGTAGTAGTAAGAGTAACTAGGAGCCTTAGTGGTCGAAGATGTCACGCAGCATGTATTATCATTTAATAAAAATATACTTTAATCATCAACGTATACAATGATCTCCCGGACTAAACTACATCATCTCGCGACTAGATTAAAACAATCCATTCATCCATTGTTTTTCCATACCATACTCAAGTCAGTTCAAGTTAATTTTATTGTCAGTATGTGTCAAATGTGGGTGTTGAGCTTCCTGAAAGCCTGGGGAATCAGTCAGGTAGAACAGGCTGACAGGAGGCTGAAGATGCTGTGTGAGCGGTAGCTGAGGTCACCCACAATGCTGATTGCTTTGTGGGTGAGGTGGGTTTGGTTTGGTAGACATCCAGGAGTGAGTGGAGTGGGACAGCATTGATCTGCCCAGCAGCCTTCACCATGCACTGCAGGGTCTTCCGGTTGGAGGCAGTGCAGCTCCCGTACCACACAGTTATGCAGCTGGACAGGATGCTCTCAATTGTAATTCCTATAGCATTAACCATGTATGCAGTAGGTCATATAGACAAACCAATACACTATAGACAATATTAGATTTTGCAAGTGAAAAATGTACCGTGTGGGTGAAAGTGGCTACACACCTATGCAATCATGAAGAGAAGGTGTAAACTCCATGGAGAAAAGCCAAGGTTAGGAATACGCTCAGTATACTGACAACATTTAAGATACTTAGTTAACAGATTTTTGCAGATTTGTTTTGCACCATGGGGTACACCTCACAGAAAGCTTGTTTAAAGGCATCTGCCTCCTGAACACTAATCCATACCTTTGATGTGAATGTTATATTATAACACAATTTAAATTCAAACAAGAAACACTGGCTAAATAAGTGGTGTATTTTTTTTCTCCATTCGTCAATGACGATTGCACTCACAATCTTTGACCGTCACAAATTAGCTTTGTAGCTAAAAGGGTCAAAAGTTTTGCTCAGCAGGAATTTGCCAAATTACTTTGTTATAATTAAAATAAAATAATTATTATAAAAAAGGGTCTGTGCGCCGGGCGCATGGTTCAAACGGGTTGTACTTAGTATCTCAATTAATTCATAGGTGTGTTTTGTGCGTAACATGCTATAAACCAATCATCAATGGGAGTGTCATCTCCCATTCCCTTTAAAAGCCAGGTGCGTTTGTACCTTGGTGCATTGCTATTATGATGGAGGATTTGCTAAGCAGGAAGGATACTATTATATAATACTATTTCACATTGGTCAATGTCGCGATCACTTTCCGCCGCCTCAAAATAGCAATACGCCAAGAATGCACCTGAACACACCTCCCTGTAAGACCAGCACGCCCGTGGATCACAGACAGGCGCAGGTGCATTTGCTATTTAAATGACGTGGGCGCTGGACAGGAAATTGACAACTGCGTCGGTCTTAAACTAGCAAAGACACTTGAACACCTGCGTCGGGCGTTTTCGCTGCGCTGGGTGCAAGATAAGGTCCTTTAACTCTCAGCAGGGAAGCCTATGAGCCACTATTCCTATGGAGGACAGTGGGTTGAAAAACCTGACTGGCCACCCTCTCTGCCCTGTGTCTTGGGGTTTGTGACACACAAGGGTAAAAATGGAACGAAATGATCCAGAACGGCGTTCCGGCACCTTCGATTAATAAGTAAATTTATGCAATTGGCCGTTTCATACATCAGTGTTTCCCGTTAGTTTAAAATAAAGCCAAATATCCATTCCAATGTTTCCCCTATTCATTCTCAGCAGTGCATCGCCGTAAGTCCGTGAACAGGGCAACTGTCTGTGGTGAGTTCACATGTCTGTAATAATAGCAGGACAGTTGCGTACTATCTGGTAAAGTCAGTTGAATAGGTGAAGATCACATTGTCGGTAGCCTACCGGTTACAAACGGGCTCGGTAGTTAACGACTGTGAGTAACATGCTAAAGATCTGATGTTTTTAGCTGTACTAGACAGAACATTTTCGGTTAAAATAGATTGGTGATGCTGTTCTGCCCTCATTGTTCTCTGTGAAGTCAGCTGGAAGTAAATGTAGCCCCGGTTTGTTTTATTCAGACTCTCTTTACATACAGTCTATGGTTGGACTCCGTTTAAAAAATAGCCTTTTACATGCTTGTCAGCAACTGGTCATCTGGCCTTGTGTGCTCTGATTAATTTGGCATGCTGTTAACACACCAGTCTGAGTTTTCAGTGTAGTGGATAAAGACTTTAAAGTAGTAAGAAACTTTAAAGTGGTAAATTTGAGAATGGAATTTGGGGTTGTGTGCCACACTCCCCCCCCCCCAGATCTTAAGGTTCCCCCACCTGCCAGATCCCACTTTAACCCCTGGGGACACATAAGTCTTTGGTGTATTGGCCTGTTCCAAAGCTGTGAAGAAGACTTCCTCCGCTGTGTGGCTGCATGGTTAAATGAAAGTTAAGCAGAATCATCCGATATGATACTGCTGGAGAAACGTTCCCGGCGGACATGCCTTTAACACCTTCCTCTGCTTGTGTAGTTGTGTCAGGTTTAGAACCTTTCTTGGCCTTGGCTGCCTTCCCTTAGGGCAGCTGCCAAACCGGCACTTTGATGATACTTGGCTGGGCTTGAACGCCACGGCTGTCCAAGAGTGCTTTGGTGGGCTGTACATAGCAGTCTCACTCCCTTGCTAAAGCCCGGTACAACAATCACTGGCTCTAAAGAGGAAGGTTTTGGCAGACAGGAGGCCTTATGTAGCACTGGCTGTATAGCTGGACATGGATTCATTTAATTACTTGGGGATTGATTAATTTTGCCTGGCACAGCGGTACAAAAGTGCAAAGTTACTCTTCCTGCTTTTTCCACTCTACTCAAACTAAACACTCAAAGTTAAAGTGAAAGTGTTGGCAAGGGTATTTCCTGTGCCTGAATGATATGTAGCCTACGGTATCGGTGTGTCGTATCGTCTAGATCAGTACAACTGTTTTTTTTTTTTTTTAATAAAGTGCCTTTTAAACTGGGTTTCTGTGGGTCTTTAAGGTCAGTTCCTGGGAACATGTAGCACACAAAGGTATAATGCAACATCACTTGTATTTAACTTTAGTTACCACAGTGAGATGTGAGACATTTTACATGGGGATCCATAATCTGAAGTAAAACAAATTGAGAGCCCTTAGAATGGACATTTGGCAGCACACTTTATCAAATGATACTGTATATGTGATTGCTGTGGTGTTTTTGCACTGAACCTGCAAGAAGTTACTTATACCAATACAAACTACTTAATAACTTGTCTGTGAAACAGGAGTTTTCCTTTGGACTTTCTGCAGATGAAGTGTGAGCTTTGTTTTCTTGGTTTCTTTAGCCCATGGATCTAGTAAGAAAACTTGATATTATGATCCAATATTGTAGCCCTATCATTCTAATAAAAGTGTTTCAGGCTCCCTGCAATTTTTGGGCCTGTTGAGCATGTGCATTAGAGTTCTTCTCTGGCTGACTTCCTGCTGACTTTATGTTTGTGTTAATACAAAGTGGAGCTTAGATCGGGCCCAAAAAAATCAAGCCAGACCCCACCCGAGCCCGTGCACGTTGTGTCCGAGCCCGGCCCGGCCCGACTCATGAACTGTAATTATGAGCCCGAGCCTGAGTTAAACCCGACAATTTTTTAATACGTGGGCCGTCATAACTGATGTTCTCAACTACAATTCCGAGTTGTTTGAACTGCAGGAATCGGTTTAGAATTATCTTAATAAATACCGGTAATGCAACAAGGACGAAGCATGTAAACTGCGCTGTTTGTTTATTCAGAATGGAACGGATCGCAAATGGATCCGAATGAAGAAACGTAAAAAAAAAAAAAAAAAAACGAATAGTGTGGGTAACAGATCAAGGCAGCAACATAATCAAAGCCCTGGAACCATATAGGAGACTTTCTGGTCTCGATCACCTAATTAATACTGTGCCACGGTCTGCATGCTGACGCACTGGCCGACAACAGTGCTGCAGAGGGGGGGAGACACGATGTAGCACAGTTTACCTCACACTCAAGTCAGTGCAGGACATAGCCTACACCCAGAGCTAGGGGAGAAGCTGGAGAGGCAGAGCGTTCTCCCCACCGAATAAGGCTAATAAAGTAATGATTATAAAAAGACAAATGCTTGATCAAGGGCCTGGCCCGATCATAGCGGCGTAAAACATCGGCTCGGCATGGCCCGTGGGTCGGGTCGGGTCCGGTTCGGGCTCGGGCAGAGAATCTAAACTCTAATACAAAGAGTCACTTTGGAGTGTTGATGACGTTCCGAAAAATGTATTCATTGTTTTACAATATATAGTAGCTATAGAGAAAAAGATGTAAAACAATGAATACACTTCGGATCAAAGCAACGAATATTCGACTATTCGGGGTCACCCCAAATTTGCGATATTACATAAGTTCTGGTTTCCCCTCATGTCTCTGCATACAAACCAAAAATGAAAACATGTTCACTAACATCTTTTCCTTCTGGTGGATTCATTGGGTGTACTGAATCAACTGGGATGAGTGTGCTGTCTTGCTCACCTAAGAACATGTTTTGAAAGGTGACCGTGGAGAGAAAGATAAATAAAGTTAATAATAAGCATAACGATAGACGGTGTGTGGTGCATGCAGCGTTGCGTGTTGTGCTAACGATATTCAGGGCTCATTATCTGCAGTGATGGCTGCGCTCCGGTGGAGAGATGAGTGTGTGTTGTTGTGTTTCTCACAGAAAGGGCCATTTTTTAAGTCTTGATTCCTTCCTTATGGGACGCTACAAACACGTGCACACACGCAGGCACACACACTCACATGCTCACTTACAGCTCTCCGCTCTCTAATTGTAATGTCCCACTCGGCTGTTTTTAGAGCAGGTTTGATTTAGGAATTACTGGCATGGCTATTTTGTCCGCTGGCGTTTCCACTGCATTTCCACTGGTGCTGTAATTCATATAGACGTAATGTTGGTTTTATAAATGTTCTCTATACAGAGCCTTTTCATGTTGAGGATGAAGTGCAGAGGACGGCAGTAATTGTCTGATTGAACATGCAAGATATTTTGTACATTTAAATTCCTAATCATACATTTGGGGCTGCAACTAATCAATGCTTTCATTACCAACTCATTTGTCAATACGTTTATAATTAATACGATGCACAATATGGATTAATCTCAGCCGATACTAAAAGCGATAATTACCTGCTTCTCGTGGTCGATACCGATGATATTACCGATAATTTCACATTTGCGTATTTCTTTATCTTTTCAATATTTTCATCTTATTTTTCTACAATTATTATTGTCTCAATGTCTTCTGTGAGAAAATCAGGTTTATTCGGGAACAATTAAAAAAAAAAACACCACTCACAACACGTCCGACCTGGCTTATTGCACGATTCAAGGAAACTTGCCATGTTCAGCGTGTGACGTTAGCTCGGAGGTTGCTCTTGTTGTGAAGGGGCAAAAGAGGCCGGACATCCGTCAGGCTTATCCTGGCAATGTACTGTTGTTGATCTATATTAGAGTGGTATCCATCTTCTCAGCACACTCACAGAAAGTGAATAAGCTTAAAATGTTGAACTGTACTTGTGCTGTACACATTTGAGGTACATTCTACTTCTACTTCTACTAATATTTGAGATACAACTGGTTAATTAGTGAACTTAAGAGATACTAGTAGGCAGTGGTGGAATGTACATTTACTCAAGCACTGTACTTAGTACAAATGTTGAGGTACTTGTACCCTACTTGAGTCTTTTCTTTTCATGCCACTTTGTACTTCTACTCCGCTACATTTCAGAGAGAAATATTGTACTTTTTACTGCACTACATTCATCTGACATTTAGTTACTAGTTACTTTACACATTACGATGTGTGCACACAAAACACACGTAGTTTATAATATACAATGTTTTATTATAAATTAAACTACCCAACCATATATACAGGCCTACAAGTCCAGCTGAAATGATTCGACCATTAAACACACAACTGTTTGGATCGTTTCCAGTTTGTAAAATGTGAGGTTTTTTTCCGCATTGAGTACTTTTACTTTTAATACTTGAAGTACATTTTTACTGATGATACTTACATAATAAGTAACATTACTATGTTACATTTTCAATGCAGGACCTTTACTTGTAACAGAGTATTTTTACAGTGTGGTATTAGTACTTTTACTTAAGTAAAGGATCTGAGTACTTCCAGACTGATCTCACTAAGTGGTGTATGTATGACACGCCAATTCGGATGCCATTTTGGCGTGTTATCAAGACGCATAATCGTTTTTTAGCATGTTAATCAACGCCGTTTGGCCGCCATTGACCTACATTACATGTGAATTATCGCCGTAGCGAGTAGTATGAAAGGACGGAGGTCCGCGGAGGGAGGTTGGTTGGGGTGGCGGATGGGTAAAACACGCCACGTGGTGTGTATGTTTACATCTACTGTATACAGTGTAGACATACACGCGGATAGCTCAAAATGCGTACAGATAACACGCCATTTTGCTTTAGGAAAGTGGCTTGTATGTTTACGCAAAGTCATGATGCCACATTGGTACTTCTTCCACCACTGTCCTCGTCGCAGGACCGTCTTTCCAGCGCCACAGCAGTTTCACTCCCTCCTCCCTCACAGCCCTGTCCTGATTTACTTCAAGGAATTTGTTTTAGGAGACTCAGCATGTTCATTCATGTTAACATAATAGTTGTGTACCACCGCTTGCCCTGGGGGGGAGGTCTTCATGAGCTCCGAGACAAGTCTGTGTCATGCTTGCGTAGATTTGTTCCAAAGCATCACAGAATGCCACACTCATTTACTTTTGTCACCGTTAAAATGTCACTAACCTTGGGTGAAGGAACGGCCATCATGTAAGCTGACACAACTCCCTTTTGCTGGCCGCTGTGACCTAAAAAGTTGAAGAGGAATGAGCTACCAAATAAAAGGCAAAAATGCCTAAAAAAAAAAAAAAAAAAATCTCACTACTGCATGTGTCTGATACTTTTGCAAATGTATATCTATTGATCTAAGGCGACAAGGAATTATGGCTTTGTGCTGCTTTGTGTCGGGGTTGCAGCGCACTAGAAAAGCCTGAGCGATGTGTCATCCGCTGTTAACGCCACAGCGCCTCATGATTACTATTGATCGCCAGTCTCGCTAGCTGCGTCCGTCTCCACGTCCATCTCTCATTGACTGGCTCACAAAAAAGCAGGCTCACACGCACACACACACACACACACACACACACACACACACACACACACACACACACACACACACACACACCAATACAGTCTCACTGTATACTGTGGAGGAGGAGTCTGGCTAGTCCACACAGCATTCCTGGATGGGAGAAAAAAGTGCTCTGGTTTATTGGCATTTCTTTAAACCAATCACAAGTCTTGGCCGGATGGAGCCACGGCGCCTCTGCGAAATCGCCTCGGTAAGGAACTTGTTTTGGTGGAACATGTGTACGTTCAAAAGTTGTTTTAGTCGTGCAACAGAAAACTCAGATTGGACAGATAGTCTAGCTAGCTGTCTGGATTTACCCTGCAGAGATCTGAGGAGCAGTTAACCATAGTCCTCATAAATCCACCGGAGGTTAGAACGCCAACACAAAGAAAGCGGAATCAGTCACAGAAGTGGAACGTCGTGGATGTAGACTAGCAGCGCACCAACAAGACGATACATGCGTATGTACGCATACATACATGAACACAATTCCCTTTCTTCACTGGGACAGGGAGCTCAATGTGGCTTTTAGTGCAACAAGTCCTCCAAACCATACGACGATGTCAGTCGTTTGTTCCTACCCTCTAATACAGTGGTTCCCAACCTTTTTTTCCTTGGCGTCCCCCCCTACATATGTCTAAGAAAAGCTGAGTCCCCCCTCCGAAACCGAAGTTGAGGTAACTCTCAAGATAGAGCCTTACTTTCTTTTTTGATACAGAGGAGTTATCAGCACTTTTACGTTTCTCCGCTATGTTTCATTCATAAAATAGTGATGCTGTGGCGGCAGGACAAACGAGGATGATAGCAGCTAGCAGCTGACCTGATGACAGCAAGGGTCCCAGGTTAAGAGGTCCCAGAGGTTTGGCCTACTAAGTAGCCTGCCTACAATTTTAAGCGAGAACAAAAATATATAGTTTTCATACAGACTTTTGTATACATTATATATTCTAGTGTATTATCATAATTTGTTTAACGTGCAAATTTTTTTTTTTTTACCTCAACCTCAAACCAGATAAAGACTTGCGCACCCCCTGTGATCTTTGCCTCCCCCCTGAGGGGTCCCCGGAACCCAGGTTGGGAACCACTGCTCTAATACGACCTAAACCAGAGAACGTCGGTCGCGGTTTTGAACATAAAGGTCACGATTTTAAACACGTCTTCCTGTTGTGAAATGATTGCAGTTTGGTTAGGTTTAGGCACAAAAACTACTTAGTTAAAGTAGAAAAAGATCATGGCTTGGGTTAAAATCTGACGTTACTTCATATCCGGTTACGCATGTGACTCTAAACTTTACGTTGGTAAAGTTAAAAAGATTTGCCACGGTCGCAGTTTGGTTATGTTTAGGCAGCAAACTATTCAATTCAATTCAATAACATTTTATTTATAGTATCAAATCATAACAAGAGTTATCTCGAGACACTTTACAGATAGAGTAGGTCTAGACCACACTCTATAATTTACAAAGCCCCAACAATTCCAGTAATTCCCCCAAGAACAAGCATTTAGTGCAACAGTGGTGAGGAAAAACTCCCTTTTAGGAAGAAACCTGGGACAGACCCAGGCTCTTGGTAGGCGGTGTCTGACGGTGCCGGTTGGGGATGTGATTAACAGTTTCAATAATAGTCACAATAAAGATAATGGAACAGTGACTACAAATGGTAGTCGTAGTAGTTCATGTCATATGTCAGTACCTGATCCGTAACGCCTGTAAGATTCGTTCTGCGCATGCGCACAATTCAGCGCATGCGCAGAAACTCAACGTGTTTTACGACACTGCCTGATCAGTTCTACACTTGCGCGAACACCGGCAAACTTGCACGCATTGGCGTAAGGATGTTTGGACATTTCTGGTTACCAGAAGAAAACATTAGACAGTGACAGTAGACCGTTATGATGGCAGAGATGAAGTTTACAAGGTGTTTGCTGGAGTTGCCTAAAGTACCTGTTAATGATATACGGAGGGTCGTCCGGCCATCCAGTACAACACCATGTAGCAAATTAAATAAAGGCTTCAAATTTTACGTTTCATCATTTCTTTGCAACTTTGAAGGTAATTTGCTAACGCTAGCTAGCCTGAGCTAGAAGCCTTGCTTTGGTGTTTTAAGTCATGACTCCGTCCTGCTTCAGGTAAATCATGCTTTAAATAAAGTTTAAGCATGTGTATACCTCTCACTTCATGTGTTTGTACTTCGATGAAAGTATCAGGTAAAAACAGGGCTACAAATGAGATCTCTGTAAGAGACCAGCAAACTCCTAGCAAACTATTATGTAGCTCAATGCTGTACATTTCACCCCAAATTCCGGTCACTTTACTGTATTTGTTTAGTATTTGGTTTAGAAGCCTTTATTGGTGATTTTGTACGGTACAAAGTCCTGCTACATACGTACATATATAGCTAGCTATATATGCTCCGCTATGTCGCGTTAGCATGCAGCTATAATAGTTAGCTATGAGTATGCTAACGTTAGATTGTAGTGGAACGAAGCAGCACTTTCTAACGTCAAAAATCGCAGATAAAGAACCAAACACTACACAATCGGACATGTTTCAGCAGGAATGTGACCCGGAATTGGGGAGAATTTAACAACATTGCCAGCTAAGATGTCATGTTTACTGCCGGTAGCATGTAGCTACTATAGTGGTATACAGCAGTGGTGGCTGGAAGAGCTGTCATCCCGTCTTCAAAAGGACACTTATGTCCTTACTTAGACAGTCTATGATTATTAGTCAAGACGAAGTATTAAAAGTAAAAACATTAACATAAACAACACAACAACGACGTCACTCCTACACGGTTTTGGATGTTTGGTCGTAAAGTGTTTCAACGCAGGCGTGGTACAAATCGCACAGGGACATTGTTATTTTTCTACTACGTAATTATGCGCATGCGCAGAACGGATCTTACGGGCGTTACGGATCGGGTACTGACATCATAGCAGGGCACTGCAGGGCGTTACAGGATGTAGCGTTGCACAGCAGAGCACAGCAGGACGCAGCAGGGTTCAGCAGGACGCAGCAGGGCACTGCAGAACTACTTAGTTAGATTTGAAAAAAAGATCTTGGTTTGGGTTCAAATCAGACGTTCACTTTACTTCCCGAAGTTTGCACACGTGACGCTGAATGTGCTAACATTAAAAAAAACTCAGATTGCTCAGCTCACCGTTTGCTTTTCCTGCTCTGCTCCTGTTATAATTACTACGGCTACTAGAGGGCGGTGCCACTAGAAACATAAATATAAGTGATAATTGGTTGCTTGTGCAAAGAACGTCTGGGAGCGTTTTTTTGGGGGGGGATGATGGTTTCTTTTAGTGTGTATGGTTTTCATCAGTGTAATGAAGATGTTTCTGGGGTTCTGCAAAGGTTGCAACACTTTAAGAAGTAGTTACTTATGCACGTCTGATAACTAAATAGGCATAAATAGTAACAGAAGGCCAACTGCATTTGCATGGATACACAAAGTTCCATTTTAGAGGTTCCACAAACCTCAAATTGCCGTTGATGTATTTTTTAACACAGTGTTGGGGATTTGAAGTTAGAAAAATGTTCCTTTCCCACTGTACCTCAATGCAATGTTATTTTTCAGCCTGTTCCAGTGCTTCATTGAAGCTTAAAAAACATACTATGGTGTTATGGCTGCGCCATTGCTTAAATGGACATTCTCGATGTCTACATGTCTTGTGCATTCAGCAGTTGTACAGTATACACATAGTCCAGCCTGACAGAAATTGTTTGGAATCTTTGGAAACTTTTTGAACTCCATTATTATTTAAAGCACATGTGTCAAACTCAAGGCCCGCGGGCCAAATCCGGCCACTCACAAATTCTGATCCGGCCCGGCATATTAATTTAGGTTCACAATACATTACAATTTTGGCCTGCCTAGTTGTGCACCAAACCAAAAAGATGGGAAACTGTTTTTCAATTCCCACAGAACCAGATAGTTTGCATATTCAGGCTTGTTGTGAGTCGGCTGTGTGGTAACCTACTTTTAAAAATGTAATCTTTGTTTTGATTGATTTGCCAAATCCAATGATAGCTTTTTTTCTCACATTTTCAGGGCTTCATGTCGACACAATTGTAAGTGAGAAGGCTATATGAGACCCCCGATTTAAAGCATTAAGACAAATTGTGCCTCAGCTAATGCAAAGATCTTTTAACAATCACCAACACAATAGTCATCTCAGTTTTTGTCTCTCGGGGAACTTGATTTCTTTTTCTCTCTCATACACATTCACACTTCAAGCACTCACCTACTCACACACTCAGGCAGACCTTTACTGTACATTACCTGTGCTTTTGTTTGCTAACTAGAGACATTTAGTGGTGAGAAAGGGAAATGCAGCGTTATGACTACCCTCAACTGCACTGCTACAACTCTGTGTACTGAGGTCAGAGAGTGTGTGTGTGTGTGTGTGTGTGTGTGTGTGTGTGTGTGTGTGTGTGTGTGTGTGTGTGTGTGTGTGTGTGTGTAAGAGAGAGAGAGAAAGTGTACACAATGAAATAGCAACACATTCCTATAATGGGAGAAGTGTGTAAATACCTGTCATAGCTCTCTCTTTCTCTCTCTCTCTCCCCCAACACACACACACACACACACACACACACACACACACACACACACACACACACACACACACAGACACACCAGCATATTTGCAATGTGTATTAAATCATTATCATATTGTCTCTCAATCCAGAGAAAACTTGTTTGTATAAGAATGGAGCTGAAGCCATAGTTGTCCTCCCATCAACCCGATAATATTAATAGAAGAAGACATACTTTATTGATCCCCAGGGGGGAAATTGCATTTTTACACTCTGTTGATATTACACTTGACACACAGGCCCCAAATACACACACATACACTAGGGGCGTTGAAATTAATCATTGCATCGATACATCACAATGCGGATCTGGACGATTCTGCATCGATGCAGTGACAGACCATAATCGATTTTAGCCTACTGATGTTACTTGTTGGTTTTCCGCTCGTTGCTGTTTTTTGTCTGTTGTCTGCTGTGTTCAGACTTCGCTACATTCAGGAAGTGTCTTTTTCAAGAGCAGATACTAATAAGAAGGGGATTTCATATGTCTGACTTGATACCATGTGTAGCAATATATAATAATATTGAGGAGGTGACGCATCGTCATATCGAATCGATTCGAAGACAATATGTGTGTGTGTGTGTGTGTGTGTGTGTGTGTGTGTGTGTATGTGTGTGTCAGGAAATGTTTTACTCGCCACTTGTATATACGTTTGTCCATTCTGTCCTTTGTATTTATTTGTCTTTATTTTTTGAATAGTTGGTCTTGTATTCTATCCTATTTATTATTTTTTGTATATTCTGTATGTGTGCTGTGTGTCTGATATTTTGCTGTTGCTGTAGCACTGACATTTCCCAATTTGGGATCAATAAAGTCTTTCTAATCTAATCTAAAACCTATGTTACATCTGGTCTGGTGACAGGCCCAACATCTGGAGGGAGCCAAATTCAATTATTTACAATGTTGTAGATAAATGTATGTAATTGTATATATGACCCATGTGCATGTATTTACTGTGTGTGTGTGTGTGTGTGTTTGTGTGCGTGTGTAGGAGAAATTGTGTGTAGCCCATCATGCATTGTGCTTACTTGTAGGACTAGTGTTCCATGTATTATTGTACAAATACAATTCACTTGGGTGTCTGCAAATGCACTTCTGTGTGTATGAGCTTCCTGTGCGTGTGCATGTGTGTACTGTATATGTTGGTGTGCTGACTTGGTGTGTGTGTGTGCCGGTGTGTGTGTATTTTACTGCGGGGGCTGATATAATACCTCATTAGCTGATGTGGACACTAATCTCCTTTGTGGCAGTCTTTCATCCTTGGTGCAGGATTTATAGACGCCCTCGGTTACGGCACCCGCTTCGCATGCTGCCGGTGCCATACGTCAAGCTGTCATTGGCTGAAGCTACTTCCTGGTCACCCCCCCTCCCTTAGGCTACATGTGGTCTCACCTGTTAGGCGGCAGGTGTTCGGTGTGTTTAGTCCAATCTGTGGCGATGGCAGGAAGCGCTACGTGACAGCGGGTCATGTTTGGTGTAGTCTGTAAGATCTGGCTGCTGGCAGTCACAGACTCTGCTTTCATGTCATAGGCAGGGGTGCAGTGCTATGTGTTTGAGTACCGGAGCTACATGGGTCGTCGCATGGGTGTGAACTGGCAGACTGATCTCATTAAGTGGCGTATGTACGACACACCAATTTGTATGCCATTTTGGCGTGTTATCAAGACGCATACTCGGTTTTTAGCGTATTTATCATGTTTGGCCTCCATTGATTTACAATTACCATGCGATTGCGTGTGAATTTACGCCATAGCAAGAGGTGTGAAAGGCCGAAAATCCGCGTAGGGAGGTTGGTCAGGGTAGTGGATGGGTCAAACACAGGACTTACACCCAGGAGAGCGGGGATCGTGTCATACGTGTCACGTTTCCTTTGTGTCCCACGTGTCACGTTTCCTAACTCAACCGTCGCTTTCTTCTTTTACTAAACCCAACCGGTTCTTCTTTTCCTAAACCCAACCCGTCTGCTGTATACGGTGCTCAAAATGCGTACAGATAACACGGCACTTGGCTTGTGTGTTTACGCAAAGTCATGATGTCATGTTGGAACTGGCATGTTTCAGTAACAGTTCCACCTCGTCGTCGGTCCAAGCTAACTAATCCCTGCTCTTACTTTTCGCCATTGTTGTTCTTCCTCCAATGTATTTTCTGTATTTATGACTTATACATCCATGATTATCAACCGCAGAGTAACGTCAGACAGACTCCCAGTCGATTTCTGCCGCCTTTGTCGCCTTGTAGTCACATGTAAAGGTTCTACCATGCTGTCGGTCCAAAAAGACAAAATATATCGTCTTATTTTTACGCCATTGCTGCTCCTCCTCCAGTCTCTTCTGCAACTAAAAGCAACTAGGGGATAAGTATAGGCACCGGTGAAGAGCTTGGTAATTGAACCTTTCATTGTCTCACATGGAGTTCACCCACATCACTGTACAAATGGTCTATACTCTCTCCAGGAAACAAACACAAACTCCCAGGATTTCACCACTGGATTTTTCACTGTTTCATTGTCTCTCTCACACACACAAACACAAACACACACACACACACACACACACACACACACACACACACACACACACACACACACAAGCACCCAAACGCACCATTTACACATGAGCAATGACGCATGCATGCGGATATACACTCCAGCTCCTCGACAGACACGAATAGACACATACACAGATGGACAAACACACACTCAGATGCAGCAAAGACGCAAAACAAACACACACAGGGGTTTGGTGTCCTAGTTTCCATCTGTGGAGAAGCTATTCTCTCTCTCTGGCTCTGTCCTTCACTCACAAACTCTTTTCGGGGGGGGGGGATGCTTTGTGTGTGTGTGTGTGTGTGTGGATGAGAACAGGCGTTTGTATCTGCATGTGTACATCGCTACTCATGTGCATATATTTGATTGTATGCACTATATGGTTTTGTGTGAGTACATCCAAGCCGCCTATATGTATGTCCATCCTTTGTTTGTGTGTGTGTGTGTGTGTGTGTGTGTTTGTGAGCTCCCTGCCAGGCTGCTCTCTGCCTGCCTACGGTTCCTCCTCTCCAGTGCTTGTTTCACCATCAGAGTGTGATCTAATACAGGGATTACTATGGGATTAAGTGAGTCTCTTATAATAGCTCACCACGCCATATCTCCGCAACGCTGGCCATTTGATTTGGCGGCATCAACGCACTCTAACGTCTCACATACACATAACAACGGTGAAACACAATAACTGCTTCAGCGGGGAATAAAATGTACTTGGAAAAAAAGTACACCAACAACAGGTTCATTCAAGTTAGTGGAACAGTAGTCTATATCCACAACGTTCCACTTCTGGGATTGCTCCGTTGCCGCCGGAAATTCCGCCGGATGACACTCTTTTCGGCCAGGTGTCCGTTACCTTCCGCTTTCTTTGTGTTGGAATTTTAAACTCCGGTGGATTTTTATGGTTAACTGCTCCTCAGACCTCTGCAGGGTATATCGAGACAGCAACTATAGACTATCTGTCCAATCTGAGTTTTCTGTTGCACGACTAAAACTACTTTTGAACGTACACATAACCTTGTTCAACCTAAAGAAGTTCCTTCGCAAGGCTATTTTGCAGAGGCACGGTGGCTCTGTCTGGCTTTTCCGTCCATGACGATTGTGATTGGTTTAAAGAAATGCCAATAAACCAGTGTTTTTCTCCCATCCCGGAATGCTGTGTGGACTAGCCAGTCACTCCTCCGCAGCGCTGTGGAGGAAGGTCTGGCAAAGTGAGACTTGCGGAGCGCTAAACCAGAAGTAGCCAGCGCCTGCTCTATGGGCCCGATAGTGAGGAAGCCATGGATGTATCATAAGACCTGGATACAGTGTTCGAGGCGGAGCCCCCGTTAATTCCTGTGAGAGTTGTTTAGTGGCGCATTAAGCCACAAATTACCCGGATGATCGGCACTGTGCAGAGTCAGGGACAGAGTTTCTCTTTGATTATGTATTAAAACATGATACATTAAATGTATTATTTAAGTTCATAATTATATGTTGTATTGGCTTTTCTTACATAAACAAATATTTTAGAAAATGTGTTTCAGTTAAAAGAGTGGTATCATTTAAAGGCTAGCCTGACCTAGCATACTGCAATGTCGATTTAACAGTTCCATACTGCATAGGCCTACTAACTAACGTTACTGCGTTCATCGGTAGTATTTAGGTATTTAGTTAGTGGGCGGTTTGGAATACAGCCGTGTTCTTTGGTCCTTGTTTATTTATTTATTTATTATATTAGCTACCCATTTAAAGACAAGAAAACACGCAGTCATTTTCCTTTTTTCAAGCCTACAAAACCTGAAAAAAAATAAGAAGATATTGACTCGTTTTCCCGGTTTCGTTTGCCAGTTGAATTATCGGGTGATCACGGACCCTGCCCCAGGTCACGCAGGGGTTGAAAGCGCAGGTGGTTGCTGCTACAGTCTGTGTGGCCAACCGTAAGATCTTCTGCCAACGAAAATGTCTTGGATTGTTCTGGATAAATTAATCGATACCCCCACATGGGACGAATGTTACGCCACCCATGACACCGACTGGCGGTCTCCAGATGACACCTTGACGATAACGTGGAACACCGAGTTGGACGAGTGAGTGCGGCCACATTTTACAACTCTTTACCGTTAGCTTGCATAACGTTAGCTTTTGCCATCAATAGAGAGAAGGCGCGGGGGCAATTAAAAAAAGTAAGAACTAACCTTAAGGTTACTTTACTGAGCATTCAGGGCCAGTTTGGCCACTTGCATTGTCCAATGTGTTACATTTGACCTAGCTATCTATAATATCTTGGAATTAATGTGAAACGTTACATTAGAATATACTAACGCTAGTTAGCAGTAATGTTAAGCTAGCAGGCTGTACCTTAACAGATGCCCCTGCTTGTTTTTGAACAGCGACAGCCTAACTATTATCCTCTGTCAGAATATACCGTTACAGGGTTATAGTTAGTGAACGTTATGTAGCTATATAATAATGTGTAATTTGCTAACGTTACTTTGTTTGCCAATTTAGCTAGCTAGCTAAATTGGCAAACAAAGTAACGTTAGCAATCTTCCGGGTTAACAGACCTTTTTTTCAACCAAATGAGTAACGATATGTCTGCTTTTTAAAGGCGTGTAGGAACCCTTTTACAGTCACTGGTAGGAACGTAAGATAGCTAACATTACTCTCATTTTCATGTAAAGTCAAGCTAGAGCAGGGCTAACGTTACGGGCTCTGCATTCACTCCATGATATGCAAAGTAGAACTTTGTTAATATGTAAATATGTTATGTTAATATGTAAAATGTGCACAACTGTATATAGTATAGCCTACATTGTTTTTTAATAAATGCATATATTTTTAAATTCTGTCTCCTCTTGGTTACGTATTATCATATACATTGGCACTTTGCTTTACTTAATTATTCCTCTTTTTTATTGAAGTAATTGCAGATGTGGTGAGTGATGCAAAGGTCTGAAACAGGCTCTGTTTTTGTAGTGGCACGTATAGAAAGCTCCTGTTGCACTTCCACTGCCAGTAACAGTTTGTTTAATTTTGGCAAATGTAATTAAATCTGTGTGTGTGTGTGTGTGTGTGTGTGTGTGTGTCTGTGTCTGTGTGGTTCCAGTTCAGAGGAGAAAGATCCTGTAGAGCCAAAGGATGAAGAATGTTTTTCAGTTCCTTCTCCTCCCAATTCCTCGTTCCCATCTCCTGCAACATCTTGGTCACCAGCTCAGAAAGCTTCGTGGACCAGGTCTATCACCCAAAATCAGTGGAGATCCGTCGGAGCTGCTGCATCCCACCCGTATAAGACCAGAGGGCACCATGGGTTCAGAGCACCCGTTTTCATGCACCACAGGTGTGGCTGCTGCTGCTGCAATTGTAGCCACAGGCGATACCGACCGTGGAGATTCAGACCATGGAGATCCAGAGCATGGAGATCCAGAGCATGGAAAGCCAGACAAAGGAGACGCAGGCCAACTAGATGCATGCCGAGAGTAACATCATGGCAACACCTTCCTGTGACCATCCAGCCTACCAAGTGGTATCAGGTTGCCGGGAGAATGCGGTGCAGCCAGTGCTATGCCCAGGGATGGCACTATATGACGTCTTGGATGTGCCAGAGCTGCCAGGTGCCCCTTTGCCTGTTGCCATATAGGAACTGCTACGCTGAGTGGCACGGTCAGCAATGTTGAGCTCAGAGGGTGGAAGTTGCCTGTCGTGGGAGCGAACAGCAGTGAAAGTCTATACTCTAATGATGGGATAAGTTCTTGTGTTAGTGCAACTTTAGTTAGCCTGTAGGCTTTTCCTGTTTATCCGTTACTCTCAAATTTGTAGGCAACTTGCAAGCTGCTGAGTATTGTAATGCAGAATGTTGATTTGGCGTTTACATGAGAGACAGCACTTGTTTTTACTTTCTCTGAGAAAAATTCTCTTCTAAAGTTCCTGTGGAAAAATGTATTTTCTTTGGATGGTCAACAGGTTTGCACTCTGTTAGTCGTATATTCCCATTGTGACTATATACTTTAGGAAGAACAATTTCTATTGGATTTTTCTGGTTCTGTTTCTAAGTAAATTGCAGAAGTTGTATATGGTTGTTTTTGCTTTATTTCTGTAATAGACCACTATATTTGGGAGGCACACTATGGTAGCGAAAAGGGTAAATGAACATTAAAGTGCTCATATAATGCTCATTTTCAGGTTCATAATTGTATTTAGAGGTTGTACCACAATATGTTTATGTGGTTTATTTAAAAAAAAACATATTTTTGTCATACTGCACATTGCTGCAGCTCCTCTTTTCACCCTGTGTGTTGAGCTCTCTGTTTTAGCTACAGAGTGAGGCATCTCACTTCTGTTCCATCTTTGTTGGGAGTCGCACATGCGCAGTACCTAGGTAAGGACTACTAGCCCGTCAGAAGCAGAGTATGAGGGCGTGCCACGCTAGCAGCTGGGCGAGCATTATAACGTGTGTTACAAAGTGACGCATGTTTGTCACAGAAGTAAAAGCTGGACTACAATAGAGCTGTTTGGAGCAGTTTGTGAACAGTGTTTTCTGTCGGAGACGGTAAGTCCCTTTGGGGTGGACTTTGGGCTTTTTCACTTTATAAACCCATAATATGCACAAAATATAACGCAATAAAGGAAAGGGGGGGAAAAGCCGAAACGCGTAATATGAGCACTTTAATATCCTGAAGTCGACCGGTGATGTCGGGTAGGCTATTTTTAGATTGCAACTATCAACCCATTTTATTAACAAATGACCCACGGGGTTCTGCCTTCCATCCAGTGCTGTTGAATGTTCTGCAGTTATTTGTGCTGCTTAACGTTTTGAGGTTATTTGTTCTGTTGCTTAGTCCAAACATAGACATATTTCGATTGACTCGACTGTGTAAGTGCAGCAGCAGATGAAAAAAACATCCAGTCTAGTTTTGACAAGGTATACCGCCAAAAAATATAACAAAGAAATACAGGAACACGTTATATTAATAGAACTTGTGTGTTGTTGATTTTTCAAATTTGTCACCGTAAACTTGCTTTGCGTTAAGCAAAGTACCTGCCTGTAGCATGAGAAATAATCTTATTTCCTGTTATAATTCACTAGTAAAAGCTTTTTATTCTTTTCGTGTTGACCATGTGTTACTTTAGTTATTTACTGTCACAGTTCTAAATCTTACAGACAGAAGAAGGCACTGAGCATACAGCATGGACATGTATGTACTTGCCCACCAGCATTCAGATGCCTTAAGCTGACTGCACGCTGCCTGCGTGGCGTTTCTGCTGCGTGGAGTTTTGGTCTTTACACACCAGAAACGTGTCTGACGCGGCGCTGCTGCTGCTAGCCTTGTCTGTACACATGTATGTTTCCCATTGATAAAATAAAATACCATGTTAAACATAAATATAGGCTGATTTGATTACAGCAAAGACAACATCGGCAGTATTGACGGCAAAATAGGCTACAGAATATTTCGTTCTGTATTGACAGGTGCAATATTAGATCTAATATTGGATATCAAAACCTGCATACTTTCAAACATCAAAATGTCATTTATTAATATGTATTCGTGTCAAAATGACCTATAAACATCTTTTCCTATTCTATTTTGGCTGGAAACGCTTCCAACACGCTTCGGTTCTATTTCTCGCATGCACGCGTTTTCCATGCTGTGAAATGTGAAATAACCGAAGCCACATAACATTAGCAGTACTTTGTCAGCATCATTTTGCTAGCCATAGATTGGTTTCTTGTGAGCACGATATACTTTTGCGTGCGCACCAGAAAGTTTGTTTGCACTAGATGTGCACTAGAAAAAAAAAAAAAAAAAAAGTCATGTCACGTCCCCTTAGAGCTGGAGTGTCAAACTCCATTTCACTAAGGGCCACACTGGGAAATGAGAATCACATTAAAGACCAGACATGTAGAGTAGAGGGCTGCATTGGGATTGGGTCCCGCGGGACCCAACGTAAATCTCGCGGGAGCGGACAGTTTGAATTTTGCTGCGGGCGGGAACGGGCGGCTAAAAAAAAACACTGCGGGATTGGGATGTAACCTGGAACCCCCCACGCCAGCAGACATCATATATATACTGACAGTATATATATCGATGAGCAGACACCAGCAGCGTGCCTGAGCCTCCCAGGACGGGGGGAGCTCCGAGGCTCCGTCCACCCTCTGCTCTTTCCTCCCCGCAGCAAGCACCTGCCTTCTTTCCCTGCATCTTCTCCCTATTAGCCTATAAAATGACGTGTTTTCTCATGCGGGATGGGAGAAGACACAAAATCAATGCATCTCTATTATTGTGCGGACATAAATCCTCATGAGTTTTGCGGGTGCGGGCGGGAGTGTAACGCACGTTGCGGGTGCGGGCGGTAATGGTCAGAAATACGGCAGGAGCAGGATGAAGAAAACAGTCCGGCGCAGGGCTCTAATGTAGAGTTTATTGACATGCTTTTATTTAATCGAAAAAGTAAAATATCTTTGGCTGTATTATTGCATGTCTCTTATAGCCTTCTCACTTACAGTTGTCTCAAATAAGAGGATTTGTTGCTGTTCTGTTTTATTTAATTGTAAATGAAGTCTTTTAGGGTTTCGGACTGTTGGGAGAATATAACTAGTAATTTGCAGATTACACTTTGGGAACCTGTGATGGGCATTTGTCTCCATTTAAAAAAAACAACTGTATAAAAAGAATTACTAGTGGCAGCCAGCACTTGTTATGTTCCAGCAATGTTGTGCACAAATATCCGTAACTTTTATTTGAAGCAGAACTAAAAGATGTGGAGCAATTTAAACAATACAAAAATATCCCTAAACCAGGGGTCTTCAACGTTTTTAGGCCAAGGACCCCTCAGCTGATGAAGAGACGGAGCAGGGACACCCTACTATACATAAGGTTGAGTATTAAACTGGGCCTACAATAACGTGTAGGGAAGCCCTCAGATATAACAATTATTTTAATAGCTTAGTATTTTATGGTGCCTACAATACTAAGCTATTAAAGTAATTGTTGACATTCATATATTTATACCTCATGGTTTAATGTGAAAATGTGGAACAGTGAATCCTTAAGATTAACTGTATCTGTGCATGGCTTACCTTACCTATTGCCAGTAAGCATCACCAATGTAAAAAAAGAGAGCTTTATCTTTACTAATAATATGTTAGATTCATTAATGTATATTTTTTAACTATCAAACAATAATTTGGTGGCCCCCCCTGCAGTAACTCTGAGGACCCCCTACGGGTCCCGGACCCCCCTGTTGAAGATCTCTGCCCTAAAGGATGCATTGAAATTTCTATATGACTACATACTGTATTTAGGGCTGGACAATGTATCGTTTTTTTTTTTTTATCGTCATGGCGATATCAACTGGCGCTATAAACACATCGCGAAAGGCTGCTACACATCGCGAAAAACACTCAGAGATTTGTGTTAGTTGAGAGAAAATATCAGTACAAAACTGCACTTTTTTTAGTGCCTTTTTTATATGCAATTCAATATTCAATGTATTCAATCAAAGAATGCTGGAAATTATTTCTTTTCATTTGTTTTAAATCCAACGAGCAATTTGTCGGATTTTCAGCGGAATGCTGAAAGCAGCGAAAGGCCGAACTGAGTACATTTTTTATATCCGTTTATCGCGAGTAACATTGTTATCGGGATATTCAACAACGTGATTGCATACTTTCCTCATATCGTGCCGCCCTAATACTGTAGCTACCCGTCTCTGCCTGCCTGTATATGTGTGGACAAGTAGACTAGCACTGCAGGCTGGATCTGGCAGCCGTCCACCTCGGCGGTCTGGCTGCAAGAAAAGCGCAGATTGGTGGATGTCTTCACCAAAGCTATCATGTCCCACAAGAGGCGGTATTTTCCTTTTGTGTGTGTGTGTGTGTGTGTGTGTGTGTGTGTGTGTGTGTGTGTGTGTGTGCGTGCACGCGCACTCCTTTTCCCTCTCTCCCTGGTGGTGCTGGGGTGTTTGGCAGGATAAATATAGCCGCGTTGGTGTAAAGCTGTTTTTCTCCTCGGCTTTTGTAGCTTTAATCAAAAGCAATCTGGAGGAGGGAGAAATGGGAAAAGGGGGGATGTGAGAGAGAGAGAGAGAGAGAGAGAGAGAGAGAGAGAGAGAGAGAGAGAGAGCAGGATGAGGGTAAGAGGAAGGGCGGTGGGTGTGCTGTGCGGCCGATGCCAAAGTGTTTTATTTAAGCTCTCTTTTAAAGAGTCGTTGGGGAGTGTTCAGGAGTAATGAGAGCCCTGGTGGCTGGAGGAGAGGGACTGACTCTAACCTCCATCCTCTCTCTCTGTATCTCTTTATCTCCCGCCCAACCTCACTTCCTCCGTCCAACATATATGTGGAGAAAAATCAAATATCACGTTACGTTTTACCGAATGCATCCATTTCGATATCGGTGCTTTCACAATATATGTACACAATGAGATTTTAGGTAAATAATCATCAATAATGTGGATACAATGACTTAAGTGGGTAAAGTCAAATAATAAAACGGCTATAAAACATGTACAATTCAGAAAATGACATCACTTTACTGTAATGCAGCCTTTAAACCAGGAAAAGACAACACTTATCGTCATATTGTGATATCACAATATCAGAAAAATGTATTACAATATCTAGCCTCATATATCGATATAATGTCAAAAATATTGCCCGGCCCTTATTTGACTGTTTGATAAATATGGTAAGCAATTACATTTTTTGCATAATAAAGGGATACTGCACTTTCTGTCTTCTGTCTCTTACATCAACAACACTCTTAAGAAATAAATCCTTAAAATAACAGAAAAAATTTCTGGCAGCTCATTACCTGGACTTTGCCCCCTAATTAAAAGCTGAAATGTTGTGTGTAGCTACAGTGAAAATACAAAACATTTTACTGTTAGGCTTTGATTTAAAAGTCTGTCGTACAAAACTGCTCAGTTAGTAAACTTCTGGAAACGTTGGAAAAAAAAACTTCAAAAATTTCGAAAAAGCGACAAAAAAAAACATGGTTAAAAGGTGTCAAAAATGCCAGAAAAAGCAACAAATGTCGAAAAAAGCAACAAAAACATTGGAAAAAGCTTCAAAAAAATTGACAAAAACGTCATTTAAAAAATAAAGTGGACAACGTGGACTTCTTTAATCTCCCGCTACTGATTATAGGCTTTCTTTCATATGTTGTGTGTTAAATGGTTCCTGTGATATCATTTTAATAAAAGTGCTGTCTATCAGAATTGCAGTGGTGGAAAGTACTGTACTTAGGTACAAATTGGAGGTACTTGTACTTTACTTGAGTCTTTTCTTTTCATGCCACTTTCTACTTCTACTCTACATTTCAGAGAGAAATATTGTACTTTTTACTCCACTACATTCATCTGACAACTTTAGTTACTTTACAAATTAAGATTTTTGCACCCAAAACACACGTACTTTATAAAATATGGTGTTTTATTATAATTTAAACTACTCAACAAGATAACGTCCTACAAGAATATGTTCAAAGGTTGTTTTAGACGTGTAACAGAAAACTCAGATTGGACAGATAGCCTAGCTAGCTGTCTGGATTTACCCTGCAGAGATCTGAGGAGCAGTTAACCATAGTCCTCAGAAATCCACCAGAGTTTAGAACGCCAACACAAAGAAAGAGGAAGGGGACGGACATGCGGCCGAAAAGAGTTAAATCCGTCAGAATTTCTGGCGGCAATGGAGCAATCCCGGAAGTGGAACGTCGTGGATATAGACTTACTGTATGTGCACATCCTGAAATGGAACACGTCTTGTCTTTCTAAAGAAATACGAGCATCAATTCTAATTTGAGAATTGGGATGCAGTGTAACTGAAGCCGATCAAGAATAGCTGCTGTGGCGTGCGCAGCCAGTCGGTGTGCATATGTGTGATGGGACGAATAGAAAGAAAGAAGACGGGAGATATTATTTTGGCAAGTTGAATATCCTTTTATTATCCAGTTGGCTTTGTGTGCTTCATTTGAATGGCCAGAAGCTGCCCACGGTGGAAAGCCAAGCTGCTTCCTGATATAACTGCCACAATGTTGATCTTAAAACGTTTTCCATAAAAGCCTTTTTTTTTGTTCTGAACCACTCATTGGCAGCAGTGCAGCTCTTTAGGAAGTGCATTGTTCCATTTCCTGTTTGACAGTCACTGCGATTGAAGCCGGGCATTAGATTGGTGGTTGGCAAAGTGTGCGCTGAGATGGTTTTGTTTTCACTGACTGCAGCAAAGTCTTAGTTCCTTCCTGTTGGAAACATTATTGTGATACTAATGTCAGCTGCATTAAACACCTCAGACAAAGACGTCCAGTTCTCGGAAGTGTTGCGTAAGTGTGTTGGGGCGGCACAATATATGTGGAAAACTGCACTTTAAAATGTAACTGTCAGTAACCTTTAGTGGTGCCTTTTATATTCAATTCAATAACAGGGTTTCCACGGGGTCTTAAAAAGTAAAAAAAAAGTCTAGAATTTCAAAATCAAAATTTTAGGCCTTAAAAAGTCTTAAATTCGCTGAAGTATTGTGTTTTAGGTCTTCAACATTTTTAAACAGGTCTCAATTTCCCTACGTCCATTCAACGTTACCTCTAATGCTCATTGCAATGCTTTTTTTTGATTCCGTGGTGCTGTATTTTCTTTCTTTCGATAGTCCAAATATAATTAGCTGTATATGTATTAATATTATGTCGCTTTTATTCAATTTGAATACATTTATTTACTTTGCAAGTACTTTGTGACTCTGCATTTCGTGATATAGGTCTTACATTTCATTCATAAAGGTCTTTCTTAAAAGAGTCTTAAAAAGTCTTACATTTGACTTGTTGAAACCTGCAGAAACCCCGAATTAGAGAATGTTGAATTTGTGTTAAATTCAACAAGCAATTAGTTGTATTTTCTTTTCTTTTTTTTTATTATATTTTTTATTTAATTTTGCATAAACAGTGTAAATATATTTCAAACGTACATCTCATTATTCATATTTCAGATCCTTCACACTGGGACACAACAGACAAGAAGTGTCATAAACATAAACATAAATTAAAAGAAAACAAACTAAATAAAGACACAAAACTACAAAACAAACAAATCAAACTACATAATAAATGCACTCAGATAACACTTTTGTCGTAATCCCTGACATCAATGTAAAAATGTAGAAAATTTAATTCTCTATGAGACTGCCATATCTTCAAAGATTTGTTGTATTTTCAGCCAAATACTGAACGCAGCAGAACTGAATAAACTTTAATATCTGTTTATTTATCGCAAGTAATATCGTTATTGCGATATTCAATTCAATTCAATTCAATGTTATTTATAGTATCAAATCATAACAAGCGTTACCTTGAGACACTTTACAGATAGAGTAGGTCTAGACCACACTCTATGATTTATAAAGTCCCAACAATTCTAGTAATTCCCCCAAGAGCAAGCATTTAGCGCGACTCCCTTTTCACCAACAACAATGTTATCGCATATGGTGCAGCCCAGTGTCATATGATTATCTAATCTGTTTGTACAAAAGCTTTATAATGAAAACGTGTGTCCTATAGCTCTGATTGTAATCTCTACCCATGCTCCTTTGTGACCAGGTGATCTGGGTGTGTAATAACTGCCGGAAGCAGCAGGAGATCCTGACCAAGCCAGGCGAGTGGTTCACCGGTCAGGCTGGGAAACCCGCTGGCCTCGGTTCAGCCGTCAGCGAGCCGTCTGTGTGCCAAACGCTCGGGGACAAGAAGCTCCGCTCTCGCTCCCAAGCACCCCCGGGCTCCACCACCGCGATCCAAGACCCCAACCGACCCAGCGCACCTGGGACCACACCTGGCACCGATGCCCGGTCACGCAGCGAACCGCCACGAGACACGTAAGCTGAAGCAATGTCGTAGAACTCGTGCTATAAGACAGAGTGAAGGCATTGAGTGAGGGAAAAATCTAACACGGGAATTGTGTTGTTATCCAAGCAAATCGAAGCCAGCATCCCTAAAACCCTATGCATCTGGAGATACATACAGATAGGGTTGGGCATCGTTTTGATTTTAACAATTTTCATTCTAATTCCGATTCTTTCTTTCGATTCCGGTTGTAATTGATTCTCGACTCTGATTCTTTGAGGGGTGGAGTTGAAACGGGTCACATGCTTATTTCACAGATAGGAGGAACATTTTGTCTTTGATTCAATGGGGATTTACAGTTTTACCGGGCTTTTTTTCAAGGTACAATAAAGCCACACTTTAGAGCGCGCTTCCTGTGCTCCATGGCTGCAACACAACAACCGCCTTGAAGTACAGTTAGTCCAGTCATTTTATGAAAAAAAGGTAGGCCAAATTGCAACAGAAGCAAACTCAACTGATTTTGTATCCTCAATATGTCCTGAGTAAGGGAAAAAAAAGCCCCGAAGAAGGGGAAAGTTTCGAAAAAGACCCAAATATAGCCTATCTAACAATCAAATTACGTATACACCACTAGAGAATGGCTGGTTTAAAGTACTTATTCCTGCCTCTATGTATTAATGCTCATGGGTAGCCTACATGGGTTCCATTCAGATCCTAACATTAAGTCTTTTACTGTAAGATGTCAACAAGATTCAGCAAGACATTTTCACCTGGCTATACCCAATGTTTAGATCTGTTGTGGTATTTATGCAAATTAGCACATACGTAATTAGATTATGCACCGTTTGCCCATTAACAAACAATTTAAAAAAACTTGTAATACATTTTTTGTTTGTCTTGATGTAAGTAATCAACTCAGTAATTTTCATGGTGATGTCTAAAGGTTAAATTTGTTTACCCTATTTACGTGAGAAAAAGAATGAATAGGCGTATGAATAGGCTATATTTGGGTCTTCTTTGAAACTTTCCCCTAATGGGATTCTTCGAGGCCTTTTTTTCCTGACTCAACCTCACAACGTAATCAGTTGCGTTTGCTTCTGTTGCAATTTGGCCTAGGTTGACCCCCATTTTGGCTTAAAATGACTGGACTAAGTGGCCGCTATGGAAACCAAAACTGAGTTAGTTACTTGTGTTAAATTTGGAACCACTGAATTTTCCAAACGATTCCAGTAAGAAAACAATTCCGTTTGAATCGTCATTTTTGAAACGATTGCCAGTTGGAACCGGTTCTCGATTGCCCCAATCCTACATACATATGGCTGACAAACATTGGTAAAAACCAACCTAATGTGTCAATGGAACATTAATGGAGGGATGACATTCTTGCCATGTCTCCACCATACATGATTATACTATACAGCTGTTCAGAGGCAGAGTAGGACTAACCATGGCTAGTAATAGTGATGGTAAATATTGCTGGAGTGCCCCTTTAAATTGCAATCCCTCAGCCACCAGAAAGAAAGCAGTCCTTCTAGGATATGTTAATATTTGTATTATTGTGCATTATCTCCAGCCTCCATCTTTTATACAGTGGTGCATTATGTCTTTTAAGCAAGCCGTCTGTGGCATTGTTTCCTATGCCATTATGTTAGTCTAATGGAAGAATGCAGTCAGTTCCAAAACACTGGATAGTAGAATGTGTTGTCACTCGTGACTTTCCATTACTGGACGCTACGTTTAACAATGACATGATAAGCCATTCATAATCACAGCAGTGGTATTTGTTAAGTGTGAGTCAAATGGTTTCGGAAGTAGAAGCTAAAAGCAGTCAAACACAGTGGAGTCTTTCACATATCATTTACTCAGGTAGCTATCATGTCTTTTGGTGACACCAAAATGCCCACATAATGATTTCTATTTTTACTGTCATGGCCAGTGTTACGTCCCCTTCGATGATACCGGGGAGAATAACACGACAATCAAAAATGACTCACAGAGTCAGTGTGGAAGTGAGAATTGAAGTGTTTCATTTTTTTGACCTCAAAAAGGTTCACAAAACGTGGAGGAGGATGGGACCTGGATGTCGTTTAATTTCGTATGTCGAAATTAATATATAACAAAACTAGGCTTAGCTCATCTCTAGCTCTAAAAACAAAACACAAACCAAAAGATCTAAGGCACGTTAAATCTCATAACGGTGTGTTTTGCTACGGTTTCCCGGTTGAATCACATGTTCCCTTGAACGGTGTGATATGGTGTGCATCAAGCTTTGAGGTATGTTTTCTCTGGTTTGGTGGGTGTGTCAGAGATGTTACCCAATCAGCAGCGACGTGGTTGTAAACTCGTATTAAAAAGGCCGCTCGGGCACACAGCAGGTTGTTGATCGCTGTCACCGCCCGATGTGAGTCGAGTGCAGATGTGAGTTGTGCATTCTCAGATTTAAGCGGTTTACGGCATAACGCCAAGGGATCCGGATCTGGCAAACGTTTTAGCTATCTATGATTGTTAGATTGCTAACGTGAGCTCAAAACGCCATTCAAGTGACAGCCTTTGTTGTGTTTGATTGCTAACTTGTAGCCAGCAGTGAACACTTCTTCTTCGTTATCTAGGTCCATTTTTATTGTGTTGACATTACAGAAGTCTCTCGTTAGCAGGTTCTTGTAGGCCTATGATCTGACTTATCATATGACTGACATATAGAACTGACTTCAGGGGTCAAAAACAAATAAGATAAATAAATAAGTGACAGATTTGCAAGCTTCATTAATGCTATTGACAGCAGGAGTTCTTAATTAAATAATGTTCAGTATCAGTTATTGAAATACCTTTCTTATTTGTTACCAATTTAAGAGACTCAAAATACATGTCAGTTTCAATTTGGAATAGTTTAAAACATGGTGTTGATTTGGAAAATGTTGCTTTGTGACTATGGAACTTTCCTAATAAGATAAAGAGGTTTACAATATTACATACATTTCTATCTTTACATTCAAAATAGGTTGGTGTAGCCTATGTTGTGTTGTGTGCCTGTGTTGGGCTGGTGAGGAGGGGGAGTGTCATTGTTGCAAAGTGACGCATGCGCAACTCACATCTGCGCTCGACTCACATCGGGCAGTAAGGCCGGCGACAGACTGGATGCGTGGCGTGAGCGTGCCGTTTCTGTTGCGTGTCAGCTGCGTGGCTGATTGGATTTTTGGTCTTTACACACCAGAAACGTGTCTGACGCGGCGCTGCTGCTGCTAGCCTTGTCTGTACACCTGTATGTTTCCCATTGATGTACTGCACTCAAGCAGTAGTATACTTCATGTTACACATAAATATAGAATGATTTGATTACAGCAAAGACAACGTCGGCAGTATTGACGGCAAAATAGGCTACAGAGTATTTCGTTAGTATTGACAGGTGCAATACTTGAAAATTGATTTTTATTTTTTAAATGACATTTATATCTGCATTTATGTCAAAACCTCGAGACTTTCAAACATCAACATGTCATTTATTAAATTTAAATTAAAATTCTTTTCCTATTCTATTTTGCCTGGAAACGCTTCCAACACACTTGCGTGTTGCGTGAAAAATGGGCGTCGGTTATATTTCTAGCATGCACGCGTTTTCGGCGCGGCTCGAGCGGCGCCTGAGACGTGCGTGTCATGCAGGCAGTGTGTAAGCCCTAACCTGTTAACATGGGAGCCAAAATAAAACGGACACGCCACGCAGCCGACACGCTCACGCCATGCATCCAGTCTGTCGCCGGCCATTACAATCAATCGCTCCCCCGTTTCAGTTAAAATAAACATTTTGCTATGTTATGTCGGGGCTGAACGTGGCCCCTAGCCTGCTTCTTTAACAAAAGTTGATTGGCCAACACAAAACCTGAAGGAACCGGCGCCTCTACTGATGCAGCGATTGATCGATATTCAATGAGGCTAAATACATATATCTTAAATACAGTATCCAGTGATCTATGTGCCTGAAATTAAATACCAACAGCTCTCACCGTTTCTTTTCTTTCTCTCTCCGTCCCCATATTGATTGCTCCCCAGGAGAAATGGAAGGGGAGGAGGAGGAGCTGGTCGCGGAGAGCGCCGGCCAGGTCAGGCCAGACTGCAGACCCAGGTCTCCATGGACCGGGACATGCGGGGGGAGTCCAGGGAGCGCAGCCGGCGGCTGACAAAGGGACGCTCTCTGGAGCATGATCCTGTGGGGGGAAATGGTGGAGTAAGACGGACAGAAGAGGGGGGCTACCACCACATGGACCACAGCGGTGCCCCCCCTCGCCAAGCAGGGCCGGTCCCTCCTGGAGGCCGGGGCCACCCTGGGCCTATGCAGGGTCGTGGCACGGGCGTAGTAGGGGATGTTGGGGACAGCGTGCGGCCTGGTCAGAGGACGGTGGGCGGGGTTGGCGGGCCACATGAACAAACCCTTGCTCAGCAGCCCCCTCCCCCTGAACTCAGAGAGCCTGGCTCGAACCCCGGCCAGGGACCCGTAGCGAGACGGACCAAACGGGAGAAGGCTGAGAGCATGCTGCGCAATGATTCGCTCAGCTCTGACCAATCGGAATCTCTGCGTCCGCCACCACCAAGGCCCTACAAGTTGAAACGGGGGCTGGGGGCCGGAGTGAAGAGGCAAACCAGCGTCAGCAGCTCAGAGGAGGAGGGAGGGACCACGCCCGAGTACAGCAGCTGTGAGGACGCTGAGATCGAAAGTGTCAGCGAGAGAGGTGAGAGACAATATCAATCATCACTTTTTGTCCATGAAAAAAAAACTGTTGTTGATTTCAGCCAGGGAGGATATAGAAAGTATTGACATCTGTCAGTTCACTCATTTGTTTATCCATCCATCACACGAGATATCTGAGGCATTTTGATTTGGAGCAAATTTGAGGGAATGGTCTGTCTCAACACTGCTTTATGGCAGTACCTTAAACTGCTCAGGCCAGGGAGGTACTTTTCTATTTGACTACAGGTCAACACTAAACACCTTAACAACCACTCATATCTCTCAGATCACATGTTAAACTGACATGACATCTGATGTCCTGTCCTTGCTCTAAAGATTCACTATAGGACCAGCATGCTCCACCTTAAATCTGTCTTTTGAGGTTATATGTCAAGATCCAGCGCTAAAAGTGCTCAAGCTGTATACATAATACACCATCCAGGGTCCTGACAAGAAATTATAGAATTAGTGCACCAACAGACGTCAGTCAAACTGTGACTTTTGAATGCCAATTAAACGTCACAAAGAAAAAGCAAAAAGTTCATACTTATTTTTTGGTTTTCCATGATGTGTCTGTATAGATGCCTCACCACCACCAGCAAATTATGTTATGTTTTAGCAGCTTTGAGCAGCTTCTTCATACTATTTGTGCAGTGCATTGTGGGACAATAGTGTACATCAACAGCACACTTAAAAATCTAAATAAAGCATACTTAATATTGTCTCTTTTAGAAGTAAAAAACAATGGACCAAGCTTCCGGGTCTGAAAATTGAAGCCAATGTAGAAGTACCTTAAACCTGCATTCTATCTAATTTCCAGCAGGGGGTGACTCCACTGGTTGCAAAAATAAGTCTAAAGTTGGGAAAATGACCCTACTTCTCACTTGATTTATTACCTGAGCAAACATTTTAATGAGTTCACGGTGTCAATCGCTACTTTTAAGTCTTCTTCAATACAGCATAATGTTTATTTGTAAATCATGGTCCCATTTATTTTAAAATAGACAATAAAGCAGGGGATGCTTAAAGGCAGCTACACACAGAGCCGACGGCCAACCGTTGGAAGAAAAGGCAGTTGTACTGATCAGCCTCCCCGAGTTGGTCAAAAAAGTGCCTCGGAACACACCGAAGCGACGACACGTAATACGTCTCCACAACAGCAGGCGGCGCTAATCTGTATTGTCGCCCAAAAAATGAAACCCGGCTGCTGATTGGACGAACGCGTTACCTGGGTCTGGCTGCTGCTTCCGGATTTTTCAACCGGCCATTAATGGCGACTCATTCGGTATATCACCGAAACGTGTTTCTGAAAACATTTTAAGCGAGAAATAGGCCATGCAGTTGCTGAATCTGTCTTCATTTCAGATCGACAAAGGTCAGTTTAAAAGATTTTCGTCAGATTTTGAGAGGCTTGGTCACGGTCATCCCGCTTGCCATTTCCGGGTGAGTCCCGACTGCCCTGTCTCCGACTGAGCATGTCAGGTCGGCCAAAATAAAGGCCGACAGCTCCTCCAACGGACGACGGCACGGAACACACCGAACAGACTCGAGTCACTGACCTTGCCAGACTGTCCAACGGCCGATTATGGGCCCGGTGTGTAACTGCCTTTAGGGCATGGCTACACGCCGACCTGTTAATCATGATAGAGGCTTAGCAATGCTAACCATGGCACTGTGTACATTAGAATAGCCCTTGACTTGTTTTTTTGGATGTTGTCCACGTTTTCGAGTTAAACTTTTACACTCTCACTGTGTGTTTTCACTGCATCAAAGTTGATCGGAACATTTTGGTCGCCTAAAAATGTCTTCTCCTGCATTTGGTAGTACCTTGCCAACCAAGTTAGCTAGGTAGTGCTAGCGTTAGCTGGTAACTTAAGGGAAAGTCTGCAGATTTTCTCTGTACTGCCGTACATGGCGTCAGTAACCGTAGGTCCGCTGTTACTGCTGGTAAAACTCCGCCGGATGAAAATCGATTTCCTAGTAACCAAAAAGGCTCAGGATTCTGCAAATGTTGGTATAATATGAAAATGGCTGGTGGATTTAAGACAAAAAATAATAATGTATTGAATGAATTAAATTTGAACATATGTGTCAGTGGCTTGTTGATCTTTACATTGTTAATTTCCTAACCTGGCCTGGGACACACATTTATACGGTTTGATAAAGTACTGACTTTAACTTATCATTAACTTACAATAACGAGCGCAGCCTCAAACCTCAATTTAGGTCATCGTGTCGTCTCATCTCCTTTTTTCCTGCATCCACCGTGTGTGTTGTTTGTGTGTGTGTCTGTGTGTGTGTTTGTGTGTGTGCGCGCGTCAGTCGCGGGGGGAACGGAGCTGCAGCCCCGCCCGCTGCAGATAGCCGACAGGATTGAAACGGCAGCGAGTGAAAAATCGTCACAGCGTACATTGATGGTAAAATGTGTACAGGTTGGCAGGACGGTCTGAAATGTTTTGCACGGTCTTTCGCTGTACGTTTTGTTGGTAATTTGAGATGTTCGAGTCACATACGTCTCGTCTTCATATCACAAACAAGGAAATGATCAACCCGTTCTCACTCCTGATTGGTCATTGGCTCTCAGAGTGCACGTGGGACTGCTGGGATTGGTTGAATTCGCGTGAATTGGCGCGATCGCGACATCGCGAAATCCTGGAGGGACTGTCTATGGTGTAAATACTCAACAGACTCAAAACCTGTCTAACAGTTACAATGCAGTATGGAATTTGGACACGGCTATGAGTTTACAGAAGACAAGTTGCCATTCATAGCGACGCTCTTATGTCATATCTGACACAGGGGAGGAAGTAAACAAACATATAGGTTACTCTGTTTGCTTCATGTGGAAGCATTTTGTATGCATCGGTGGACCATTCACCTCCTCCTGATGAGGCACTAAATGCACACCATGCTGACACTGTTGGCTAATGCTAAGCTACATACAGACATATCATTGCAGATGTGCACTGACACATTTTAACTGTTACCTGTCTTGATTTTTTATTTGGTTTAATTCCTCAAGGCACCCAGCCAGGAGCAAGGTGTCTCATACAACTACACTGTGAAAATGAGCCTGATAAGGTCATTAGAATGACTGATATAAAAAAACCTGCATCTTACTAACATAGAATTTACAGTTCTTGTGTATGAGGTATGAGGCACTGCACTTTTGTGTATGTGTATATGTGTGTGTGTGTGTGTGTGTGTGTGTGTGTGTGTGTGTGTGTGTGTGTGTGTGTGTTTAAACACTCCCACTCTGCTCCCACTGTAACACTGTATCATGGGAGGTGAATGTAAGTAGTGGACAGAGCTGTTTAGTCTCAGTGTGCCTTCTTCATTCAGACTTGAATCTGCAGACGCTGCTCTACTTAAACTCTCTGCGTTCAGTGATCAGAACAGGTAAGATTGCTCTGATACCGGCTGATTTGGGGAAAAACTGCTTGCTCGGGCTTGCAGTTCTTGAAGGTTATTACACACCAAGCTACTTGAAAACATTAGCACCTTAAATACTTTCTAAATGCTGTCATCTGGTTGTGTTTGCAGAAACATTGCACCTCCTGCAACATTTTCTAACTTGTGTGTACAGTGCGTGCAGCGGGTCGTAGCCGGCAGTCTGAATGTCAAAGTGAGCCGCTGCACACTGCATACCAGCGTGCATGTTAAAGAGTGTGTGCAAGCCCATGTGTGTGTATCCCAACGCTTTCCTATGTGTCATATTGTATTGTTTTCAGATTAGCCCTGAGGGGGGCGGGGGGGCAATCCCACACTAAGCGTACATGTGTGTGCATGTTAGTGTGTCTGTGATGGGGCAGTTTGACCCCGGTTGATCCCAGTGTTGCCCGTGTGGGGCCTCACATAGCCAACTATTTCCCCAAGCCCGAGTACACGCTACTGTCATGTCCAAGCTGGGTTATGTCACTTTACTACTAACCATTCCAAGGCACTGTGGCTCACTGCTATGTATCCAACTGTGCTAAAAAAAAAAAAAAAAAAATCAGTCAAAGGGTGGAGTAATATTCTAGTATTGTTTAATTCTAGACATGGTACTAGGATAGCACTACTGAAGGTTTGCTTGGTCAGTGGCTCTCAGAGTCACATTATACTGACGTAAAGTCTGGGAAAACTCTGGTTATTGGTCAAATTTGCAGAAAGGTTGCGGTGATTGGTCAAAATTGCGAGTCGCACCAAACGGTGGTTGGTTGAATTTGCGTGAATTGGCGCGATCGCGACATCGCGAAATCCTGGAGGGACTGAATAGGCCCAAAACATCACATACTGTATATGATTATTGTGACAGAGCCTGGGACTCCAGGTTAATAAGATTCTGACTGAGTAGCAAGATGTGAATTCAATTGTGATTCTGTGAGAATTCACAGATCCAGTTTCTCTTTTTTAATCTTCCCCTTAACGTAACGGCCATCAAGCCGCAATGATTTGCCGCGAATGAATGCCGCCAAATCTGTCGAGTCGCCTTGTAGTGGTGCGTCAAGTGCAACATACATTTCCATCCAATTAGATTGAATTTGGTATTGATGACGTGAAAAATAATAACGGTAACTCGACTGAATTTATTTGAAACTAAAGTAACGAGCCAATTTTGTAAAATGTAAGGAGTAGAAAGTACCGATATTCGTGTTAAAAATGTAAGGAGTAAAAGTAAAAAGTCGGCACAAAAATAAATAGTAAAGTAAAATAAAAATATCTGGAAAATCTACTTTTTTAACTGTATTTTTTATTTAACCTTTATTTAACCAGGTAGGCCGTTGAGAACAGGTTCTCATTTACAACGGCGACCTGGCCAAGAAAAGCATAAGCGTACAAAGACAACATACAGTTTCACATTCAACATAGTACAAGAAAACAAAATACAATAGGCTACAAAGGTACAGATTCAGTCCAGTTCAAGCAGGCACAAAGTGAGGTGTAAGTAAGTCGATGGATATGTGAAAGTGGTATGGTGATAACACAATATACATGAAATAAACAATCTATAACATTGCTGAGATGTAGTGAAGAGTCAGAATACAGTTAGTGCAAAATTAAATTGTTAATGTGTAAATAAATTAAATTCTGCTGCTGTGTTAGCAAAGCATGGTCAAGTTTGTGAAAGGACTGCCAGGTAAACGTAAAGCAGACAGGCCCTGCAGAAAAAGTTCGGGAACCGGTGTGTTACAGTAACAAACTTTCGATACATTACTTGTCTGGTCTAAAAAATGTCAGAAAATGGTGGAAAATGTCGATCAGTGTTTCCCAAAGCCTATATCCTTGACGTTCCACTTCCGGGATCACTCCGTTGCCAACGGAAATTCCGTCACATTTCACTAATTTAGGCCGGATATCCGTTGCCTTGGGCTTTCTTTGTGTTGGCATTTTAAATTCAGATGGATTTATGAGGACTATGGTTAAAGCGTAACTCGCGCCAAAATGCAACCTAGGGTCTTTTTGTGAATGTACCCGAGTCAAACTTTCATTTAAAAGCATATTTAGGACGGAATCGCCACTTTTAAGATTTACCGTATTTTCGTTTTTCGGTCAAATGGCCTTTTGAATGGGAGTCCTAAGGGCACTTTTATGCTAGCCTCAAAATAGCTATTTTTAAACCACTAAGAAGGCTCCACACAACATGAAACTTTGCTCGAAGTATCACCAGGGGCTCTACACATGAACGCAAGCATTGACAACATTGTTTGTGTACACAGTTTACTAAGAAGAAAGGTTTTGAGCAACTCACGTTAGCAGTTGTTGTTTACGCTATCTGCCATTTTCCCAGTCAAAAATAGGCGATCTCCAAATGCGAATGAACGGACTCCATAGGAGGAAATGTCATTCCTATATGAGGCTCCTTTTTTCAACCACAAGGTCAATGTTGTGTTTCACTAACGACAAAACAACGAATTATCCGTGCATTTATATGGAACTAAGCTTTAGGAGCTTTCCATCTTTACTCTCCTCCCTCGACTATTTTTGACTGGCTCGATAGACGGCGACCGGAAGAACAACAGCTACAGTGAGTTGCTCAAAACCTTTCTTTTTAGTAAACTCTGTGTAACGAAAGTCTGACTCGGGTACATTCACAAAAAGACCCTAGGTTGCATTTTGGCGAGAGTGACGCTTTAACTGCTCCTCAGATCTCTGCTGGGTAAATCCAGACAGCTAGCTAGACTATCTGTCCAATCTGAGTTTTCTGTTGCACGACTAAAACAGCTTTTGAACGTACACACGTTCCTCCAAAACAAGTTCCTTCCCGAGGCTAGTGTTTTTCTCCCATCCCAGAACTCAAAGATATTCAGTTTACTGTCACAGAGGAGTGAAAAAATATTCACATTTAAGAAGCTGGAATCAGAAAATGTTAATGATTTTTTTCATATAAAATGACCAAAACCGATTAATCAATTATCAAAATAGGCGATTGATTTAATAGTTGACAACTAATCGATTAATCTTTGCAGCTCTAAAAATGAGCATACATTATTTTTCTAACATTTAGCACTTTATTACAGTATTTGCCACTTTCATCAATAATGTGTGTTCTGGTGGCTGTGGCTCAGAGGTAGAGTGGGTCAGTCCTCAAGATTGGCGGTTTGATCCCCGGCTCCTCCGGCCACATGTCAGAGTGTCCTTGAGCAAGACACTGAACCCCAAGTTGCTTCCCAGACGCTGTATGTCTCTGTCCACTGCTCCTAATGCTTAGCATAGGTTAAATGCAGAGAATTTCACTAATAATAATAATAATGCATTTTGTTTATATAGCGCTTTAAAAGGTACTCAAAGGGACTTATAAAAATAGCAACATCAGTATAAAAACATCACTAACAACTAGAGATGAATATGAAAAAGGTGCTGCAAAACATTATAGTAACAAGATAGAAATAAATGGTCGTCAGTTGGTTACAGGCTAAAGGCCGCTTTAAACAGATTTTGGGCGTTTTGAGTGCGGTTTTCAGTCACTTAGCAAGTGATGTGGAAAGTCTGAGGTGTTTGGGGAGAGAGTTCCAGAAGGAGGGGGCGGCGCCGGAGAAGTTCAGTGCGTGGGGCGGGTGAGAGTAGGGATGGGTGTCGAGACCCGGTTCTATTAAGGACCCTGTTCCAAATTTCTCAAAACCCAAAAATCAATAAGGTCTGAGCTTATCGATACTGCTATCGAGCCTAGTGGATCATATAATGTTATCTTTAAAAATAGATACGTGCGCGAACCGGAAAAATTATTTATGAGCACAGTGTGTGCGTAAAGACCATAGGTAAAGGTAAAGTATGTGACAATTAATACAATTTCTTCTTCTGATGAGAAAGAGGGTGCACACAGCCAGGATGGCTAGCCCATCCATTGGGCTAGAGTGATGTCAATCTGAAAGCTGTGATTTCCATTGGATCAGAGTACTGTCACTTGGCTGCCTGTTCTGCCAACATATCCCAGCCCTTGTCACATGACCAATTAATGTTTTCATGATGACTATCCAAAATTCTGTTACCATGGAACCATGGAACCCCCCGACTGATTATTGGTCCCCCCTTGTGCCACCCCACTTAAAAAATCCTGGAATCGCCCCTGCACGCAGCACCAGCCAGGAACCAGACCAGTCTCTGTGACATTGATCAAGTGGAGGTTTAGGATGAGAGTGTTCTGTCAGGCCAGGTTTTAAACACACCGGCGTGGCAGCGAGACACTGCTTCCTTTTTTAGCTCGAGACTGAGACCAGGTCAGCTCGGAGATGTGCTTGCTGGCAGCCGAGAAGCACCCAGGCATGTAAATCATTGTAAGATCAGTGCAGGAAAATACACACACACGCACACACACACACACACACACACACACTCAAATATGCAGTCAGTCACAGTACAGTAGATCCTATTATGATCTGCGCAAGTATCCTCCTACACACAAACACACGCTACTACCTCAACTCATTCTTTGATAGAGGAAAGAAGGAAAAAGCACAGCACAACGATGATAACACATCATAAAACATGCACCTTTCACTTTGGAATTCCTTATCCCAGAGTTTGTCAACCTTTTCTGGCTCATGAACCTTTTTATAGGCCCCCAAGTTCTTAAACAATTACTAAATAAACTTCTTTCCATCATAGATTTGCTATTTTTAGAAATCCACCACTAATATACAATTCCTACTTCATGTTATAAGCCAATAACTGACCCCCCTTAGTTACTGTTGATACAGTTTTGGAGGTTGATTAACCTCTCGCAGTTTGTATGACTTTTTAATGTAACTGATGTGTTTAGCAAAAGTAATGCTAACACAGATACTGCTGGCTGGGCTTGGAGAGTAAACGTCCCCCAATCCAATAAAGAGCAGGACAGAGACGCTAACATTAGCCTAAAAACACCCAGGGCAGGTTTCCATAAAAAATACTACACAGTGAGTGTGCTAATTAAAAAACACGTTTGCATAACCACACAAACTGATGTAGTAAATGTTTTGCTCCTTGCCCTCAGAGGTAGCACAAGGTTACTACTCTAAGAAGTAAGCTAGCTAGTTAGACATGCTAACGTTTGTAGCTTTAGGTTGAGCAGGCAAGGCAAGCACTTTTTAATCTGTTCCCTACACATTTCCTCTTCCGTTTTTTGGTTTTGGAAAGGCTAGAGAAAGAAAGCGTACATACATACATACAAAATGTATGTATGTTGAATGAACATACATTTTATCAAAAATGTATCAAACTATTATGAATGTATTAGTTTTTAAAATCTCATACAACCCTTATCTTCAAATCTACAAGTCACTCTGGTGGTCCTGACTCCATAGTGACTTTGATAGCCTTTCTTCTTCATTCAGGTCCTTGTAAGTCTAGAAACACAATAAGACACACTCACCAACATGGCCCACCCACTGCACAAAATCACGTTCACACTCAAGTTCTGAAACGGAGAACTCAGTTGTCTATCGTCAGAGCATTTGCTTTAAGATTACATAATGTCACTATAAGTTGTCACAACTCATTAACCTCATAGCCTCCTGGCTCGTAGGAACACTTGGCTCTGTTTTACTCTGTGTCATAACAGTGTCGTCGGGATCCTGCACACATTTCGACAGCGCCCCTCGGCCCATGTGTACACAGCATTGACAGTATAACACAGAGGAGCCTGTGTTTTAGGCCTACAGCAGGAGACGGGCCTGAACCATTGAAAATATGTTTGTCTAATATATTGTCTAAAATATTCCACTGAACTTGACAAAAATGCACCTGTTCCAACTTCATGTTGAGAACTCCCTGAAAGACAGTTAATACTGAAAAAAACCCAGTGGAGAAAATTATTGTTAAATTGTGTTTGCATACATACAGTACAGTTTACTCTGGCTTTGCCATTACTAACAAGCACCTGAATGAATTGAAGTGAAACTGTGCCATCTACCAAAATATAGGATTTTATTTAGAAATCTTTAGCAAAACAATCCACTTAAAGTCCCCCTACCAGCTTTTTCTGAAGCTTTCAGCTGTATTACACTGTCCTCATTAGCGAATGGATCTTGCTCAGTTGTCCCAGAGATGGATCTGTTGATATTGCATAGCACTTTTAGGAGTTGTAGCAGTGTACATCGAATGATGAGGACTGTATAATATGGTTGACAGCTTCGGAAAAAGTTTGTAATTAAGTGGACCTTGACTTCTTTTTGACGCCTTTTTCGTCACTTCAGACGCTGACAGCCACTGTCCAAACGTCCGTTATTTTACGAGTTCGGAGTGAGAACGGGTTGGGCAGACACATCAGTAAATGTAATAAAAAGTTAAAAAAAAGAAAAGTTAATTAATCTTTAAAAAAAAATTATTTTATCTTTATCTTCACAAAGTTTTTTTTCTAACTGATTAAAATTAAATTGAATGCAAATATATTTACTCAAGTTATAACAACTTTTTGAAATTGATCAGTTATTTAAACATGATCAAAGTCTATGGTTCCTCCCGTGGCACACTCCAGCCTCTGTATTTATAAGAGGTGAAAAAAGCATAATTGAATACAGAAAATAATACAAAGGAAAAATATTCAATTTGACTTCATTTAATTTATAGTGTCAAATCATAACAGACGCTATCTCAGGACACTTGCTTCATAATGATCATCAACATACGGTTATACCCCTGGTATAATTCCACAACATTTAATCTGCAAAATATCTGGGAGGGATATCAAGCATTTTACAAGGCTTAGCTGTCCTTTGGTATCATCACTGCCTCAGCGGACCACTTTGCCACTGCGGTGATACATTTCTAATTCTAGCCCAAGCCTAAAAATTCAATAAACTTAACCCTCTCCACTGTATACAAATACCTTCCAAATTTGGCTGAGCTGTGTATGAGAGGACTCACGCTGGTATGTGCTGTGTATACATTTTCTGCTTTATGCGTGTGTGTGTGTGTGTGTGTGTGTGTGTGTGTGGGTGTGTGTGTGTTATAGGGATATGCAGGAGGTTATCGTCTCTGCTTCATCCACAGTATCTGAGCCGGTCTCTTTTCTCTTGTAGGTGACTGGGAGTGCTACCCCCATGACCCCACTGTATGGCATGTAAGTCATGTTTTTATTATTATTTTGTATCTAATGTTATTCATATTCAGCTTGAACGTTTTCAGATCATTAAGTGGACCCAGATTGCGCCAAGAGTGCCATTGGCGCTGTAAAAGTGCCTCATTGTCATGGTGCACATTTCTTAACCAATGAGTCCTGTTTTTTTCATTGAATGTAGTGATTGTAGCTATCACTGCCTTTGCTAATCACCCAGTTGTTTTTTTTCTTCCATTTATTCCAAAGACTCCATTAATAGGGTAGGGTCTTCAACATTTTTTAAGCCAAGGACCCCTTAACTGAGAGAGAGACGGAACAGGGACCCCCTGCTACATATTGTATAAAAGAAGTTTTATATTAAACTGGGCCCACAATAATGTGTGGGCGACCCGAAGCCTTTATACCTACCTTTTTAGTGCATAGAATACTAAGCTATTAAAATATTTGTTGGCATGACTTTTTTTCACAAATAGGCTAATTTATATTTGCTAATAATATGTTGGATTCATGTTAAGACATTTTAACATTTGAAAAGACTTTCAAAAACAATTTTGTGTACTGTTGTGTTATATCAGTGGGTCTTAGTGGGCAGCAAACTTTAGGTAAGTGATGCCTAGTAAAACGCTGCAAACTGTTGCGACCCTCAGAGGGAACATGAATTAAATTCAGATGTAAATAAACCCAGAGTGTGTAGACACCCAGACATGTAGGCAGCAGTGCTTAGCACTTCTGCCTCACAGCAAGTTGGCACTGCTGAGTTCGTTCCTGCAGTGCCGTGGGTTTCCTCCAGGTGCTCCGGTTTCCTCCCACCATAAAGACATGCATGCTAGGCACTGTAACTAGGACTACATTTGAAAATTATCCGACTGGCTAACACTTACAGAAATGTTGATTAATGTGCATTGTCCTAATCAAATAAATACCTCTTAAATGTAGTTAGCCACATTAATAATGAAATTGAAACATAAAATACAGAGTATCATCACATTCAAAACTGTTAATATTTCTCCAGTAATCGCTGATTTTGTAGTCCTGTGTATATATTGGCGTATATATGTCCTCCCAGTGTCAGTGTGTGCATCTGTGCGTATCTCTTGTTGTCTCCTGTTGCAGCATCCTGTAACCTGGCAGCCGTCCAAGGAGGGAGACCATCTGATTGGAAGAATCACCCTCAGCAAACGGAGTGCCACCATGCCTAAAGAAGCCGGAGCACTGCTGGGGTTAAAGGTCACACACACACACACACACACACACACACACACACACACACACACACACACACACACACACACACACACACACACACACACACACACACACACCAGGGTACCCGCGGGGTCTTAAAATGTCTCCTTGACAAAGGTCTCATTTGTATTGTCCTTTCATAAGATTAACTAACTCCTTCATTGTTTCGTCACAAAGCATGTATGTAGTGAGTACTACTATAACATGTTGTATCAAGTACTTGGTAAACAATTATTTTTATAGCCTAAAGCCCTTTCTTCCTTCTTCTTCTTCTTCTTCATTATACCCTACATACTTTTGGCAGTATGTTTATGAAGTTGGTATTACCTTTCATTCTAAATGGTATTAAAAAGGTCTTAAAATGTCTTAAATTTAACTTCTGGAAACCTGGGGATAGCTTGCACACACACACACACACACACACACACACACACACACACACACACACACGGAGTGTTGCTTATTTATGGTTTGTGTTATAATTATTATAACGGTATTCATATATATACAGTATGATGGATATGACACTAATTTCTCTCTGTCTCTAGGTGGTGGGAGGCAGAATAACAGAGTCAGGGAGATTAGGTGCCTTCATCACTAAAGTCAAGAAGGGAAGCCTGGCTGACGTGGTGGGACATCTCAGAGCAGGTAATATAAACCGTGACGTGTGTTTGAAGGTCTTGACAAAGACTGACAAAGTCATTATGATCCAAAGATAAGGCCTTTAAAATTAGAAATCAGAAAAGGATTTATTGCCAAGCAAGTACCACTTATGAGGATTTTGTCTTGGTTGTTGGTGCATACATAAACATATTAAACATTAATATAAAATAAACAAACAATAAATGCAGGAACAAATAACACAGATATATAACGATTTAACTAGTGCTGTCAGTTAAACGGCGTTATTAACGGCGTTAACGCAAACCCATTTTACCGTTCTTTTTGGCCTAGCAAACTTTGTAGTTTTTTTCACATGCTGTTGCAACAACTAGTAACGTTAGAAAAACTACAACACCACACAGGATCTAGCTAGACCGGAAACAAAATAAGAGGCATGCCGCACACGCTTGTTTGGGCTTGCGAGCCGTCCAAAGAGTAGTACATACCTGTAAACTAGTCGCTTTCGGCGAAAATCGCCGTTTTGAATGGGAATATGTCAACCACGTGAATCGTGTAGATCCGAAGAGATTTTATTTGGGGTTGGGGATCCGAGACCCAGTGCTAATACGGCACCGGTGCCTTAACAACCGTTATCTACCAGACCGAATAGCAACGCGGATTTCAGTGCCTTATTTAGGTTCCACTTAAATGCCTGCGCTTCTCTCTGATGCTCCGAAAACGGAGCATCAGCTAACCGCTAGTTAATACTACACTTAGCAGCAGGTAACGTTAGCCTACCGTTAGCTAGCAGCTGGAGTAAACACGGTTAAAATGCTGACAGCTAAACGGTGTAAAGTTTGACTGTATTTCACTGGAGAGGCTTATAACCAAGGGGGTAAGCTTCTCCTCGGAACGCGTAGCTCCTATGGCGCCATTTTGATGCTAACAAGCCATCACCTCCCGTTAGCATTCCATTGACTCCCATTCATTTTGACGTCACTTTGACAGCGAATAACTTTACATCTGAAGCGTTTAAAGACTCTATTTGTCCATTGTTTATTTCTAAAGAAACACGACAATGTATAAAAGGCTTTATTACCTTGTATCTCACGTTATGGCTCCGTAGCAGATGTTTTTGTAAAAATAGGCTAACGATTGTGTCATAACCACGCGACTTACTGTTGCACAGTAGAGAAATTACCGTACAGTACAGGAGACGCTCGCAGGCAGTTTCGACTTACATTAGCTGTTTAAGTTTAATTACTAATGTTAACTAGCATTTTAGTTAGCAATAATTAGCCTGTGCCTATGTTATCTCCTTACATATACCTACGCTCTGCGTCTCTGCAAGATTCAGAATGACTGAAATTTCTCTTGGCACAGCTACCAGAAGACTTCAAACAGGTTGCTCACGTCACATTTACGTCGTCTCTCTCAGTTGGAGGCTGCGCAGTAACGCTCAGCCATCACCGGAAAAGTGCTTCTAATATCCTTCACTGGTCTCCGTCCAGAGTAACGGGATCTGTTGGTCCAGTTTATATATGTCAATGCTTCTAACACCAGACTGTAGCTGCCGTTGTCTGAAAAACACAGACTCAGCCTCGCCTCGCCAGCCTCGTGCTGCATTCATAGTTATTATAAAATACCCTTTTCCCATCCAGTGGTTGTTTTCGCCGTTTTGTGCTCCTTTTTTTTTTGTTACATTACCTTTTTATTGTTTTATATTTTTGAACATACAGAACAGACAAATACAATTGAACAAGGTGCTCCTTTTTTAAATATATATATATAAAAAGCTTTCGGTTCAGGCACCGTTTTAAAAGTATGGTATCATGTTGATAAGAGCATTAAAGTGAGAAAAAATAATCGGACAAAAAAATCAAGGGACCAATGAGCCAAACTGTTGCACTAGGTCACATGACCCCCCCCCCCAATGTTTTTATTTTTCTATTAACTCTAATCTTGCTATTTTATTTCAATTGTCTTTATTAAATGTCCACTTGTTGTTGTTTTTTTATTTGTATGTAAAGCGTCTTTGAGGAGCGCTATATCAGTTTTATGTATTCATTTTATTATTATTATTATTATTACCATGAGCACATTTTGACTCCATCCCACACACTGTCCTGCTGCCCCAAATACTCACTAGCAAACCAAATGTGTATCTATCCGCGGCTAAAAATAGTCCCCAATAAATGCACGATTCCCTCCTGTTTGAGTAACATTAGCTAAAAACCACAGTGCCCAGCTGTTTTAGGAAAATTACTAAGCCTTTTTAAGAATTAAATGATATATTTGTGACCTGCTTTTAAAAATGCATCTCTTCAATTGCCATGAATGGGTTGGGGGCTGGGTAGGAAAGCTGGAAAATATTGAGAAGCGGACTAACACATTGTGGGGTTTGGTCTTTTTATGGGTTTTGTTGACAAAACGAAGAATATAATAAAGCTGAATTATACCTAAATTTGTCTGATACCCTGACTCATACCCAGCCCTCATGTCCAACTTGGTGAATATTCTTACACTAATATAATATTCAAAAATAATTCTACAGTACATTCCTATTGTGTTTTATAATTGTTTTTCTATAAAAAACATGTTTGTTCTGTGTGAATAGGATTTAGATTGTGGGTTATTTATAATGTGATAGTTACTGAAACTGTTAATTTGATCTCTTGTTTATGGGAAGTGTGTGTGTGTGTGTGTGTGTGTGTGTGTGTACGTGTGTACATGCATGTGTATGTATGTAGGCATGGATAAGTGTATTGCATATTGATTTGATTTTACATATATTCTTGTAATGGAACATCTGTGATGTAATGTGTATAATTTTTGTGTCTAGTGTGGCCCCCAGGAAGAGTAGCTGACTGCTTCGGCATCAGCTAATGGCGATCCTTTTAATAAACAATAAACAATGTCACAAACAATTACAAATACACGTCCAATTCCAGGGGATGAAGTTTTGCAGTGGAACGGGAAGCTGTTACCGGGGGCGACCATGAAGGAAGTTTACAACATCATCCTGGAATCTCAAGCTGAGCCTCAAGTGGAGCTGGTGGTATCCAGGCCTATTGGGTAAGTCAGGAATACAACACACCCTATACACCTGTCAGTGTCATATTTTGATAATGTGTGAAACATGTCTACATGTCATGGCTGTAGTCAAGTCCACTTTTGTCGAGTCCAAGACAAGTCCGAGACCAGGACTTGTCGGGTCCAAGTCAAGACCGAGTCCAAAGAGATTCAAGTCCAAGTGAAGACCAAGACAGAAAAAAATGAATCCTCTTGAAGACCACTTATCTACCTGTTCATAATTTATGTGATGCAAGAGAAAGTATATCTTCTATTTAAAAATAATAATGCAAGTGCAGAGCACAACTCTGTAGGATCAAATTAGGCCATATTATTTATAACAAGTATAACAATTTCACTTAAGTCACATGAGTCTTTTTATTCTGGTGTAACAAGAACATTCTTGAATGCCGACGGAAAATGTAACAAATTACAAGCCACAAAGGTGTCACTAAAAACCTGAACGGAGGCAAGGTCTTTAAATTGTACTGACCAATTTTGAAGTCGATCGGGTTAAATCTGTAGGATGGTATGTTAAATTAGTCGGCAAATGGTCAAAATCATCCCTAGTTTGCACATCTTAATATAGGCAAGGCAAGGCAAGGCAGCTTTATTTGTATAGCACATTTTGGCAATTCAAAGTGCTTTACATGAAAACAGATTAAAAAATTAAAAACAGATAAAATCCGAGAAAAAAAAGTTACAGTGCAGTATAAGAAATTAAACATTGAAGAGCAGTTAAAACAGTTAAATATATAAAAGCAGATAAAATAGGATTATTTCTCTTTATATGCTTATATAGATTGTTATACAGTGTCAACAATGCAGCTTCGGTATAAGAAATGAAGAGTTATTTAAAGAAAGGCAACATCAAAAAGCTAGGTCTTCAGCCTTGATTTAAAAGAACTGAGAGTTGCAGCAGACCTGCAGTTTTCTGGGAGTTTGTTCCAGATATGTGGAGCATAACAACTAAACGCTGCTTCCTCCTGTTTAGTTCTGACTCTGGGGACAACAAGCAGACCTGTCCCAGACAACCTGAGAGGTCTGGGTGGTTCATAGTGTAGTAGCAGATCAGAAATGTATATAGCTATATATAGCTAATATAGCTGACATCCTGTTGGGTTTAGGGTACGGCTTCGAGAGGCTTTTTTGTAAGCCTGGACATGATACATATGCATACCAAATCTCATAGGTCTAGGTGAAACGCACTACAGGGGCTACTTCTTTGAAATTTTGTAGGGGGCTATTGAGCCAATTTACCATAATCAAGCTTGAGACCCGCGTGGATCACTTCAGGCCCGGACCAACATCATGTATAAAATATTTGGGGCTGATTGGACAATGTATGTTTGAGTTAAAACAACTTTTGGTATTAGGGCAACCAATACGCGCTTCATTAATGGTTTTGTTTTGAAGGAGGAAGTATATAGCGTATAGTGCTGGACTCGTTCGAGACCAACTAGAATATTTGGCGAGTCCAATGGCTGAGTCCGAGACAAGTCCGAGTCAAAATACCAATGAGTCCAAGACAAGTCTGAGACAATAGAAAAAAACGCCTCGAGTCCGGACTTGAGTCTTTGAGTCTGGACCCAAATACTACAGCCCTGCTACATGTTGCTTTTAATTTAACTCTTATTTACCCAGGCAGTGTTGACTGACACTCAGAGTTGGCTAACCTCAGATAAGAGAGGAGACTGGGACATGTATTTGTATTCTGACCACGACTGTGTGACTGCATTCAAAATATTAAAAAATAGCCTGCCATTACCTATTGCAGGGGTTGCCAAGTTTTTGAACGGAGGATTTCTATTTTGTCCCCCTTTAAAAAAGCACTTGCGTTTATTTCTAGGATGATATAAGGTAAATTATTACTGACTAAATAAAATAGCTCCATAAAAGACAAGAAGTGGCTGCATGGGATATTTTTTGTTTTTTTGGTTGTTGCCTTGTAAAAATTCAACCAAGCCAGTCATGGAGTGCAATAGTAATAGGCCTGCAGTTTGCAAGTGACTGGATCAAAAGAATGCATCCTATTTAGGCATGAGCATCATAAAATGTATTTTTCTGATAATGTTTAACATCGTATGCTCTCTCTAGAATGACTATAGTCTGTAAAGGAAAATTTAGCAATCCCAATTTTGGTTATAAATTGCTTTTGAGAAATGCTGTGGATGTAGTATTTATTTTTTACTATAATATATACTTATTAAAACTAATTTTATTTAAATTGAATGACATAGACCCATTCATTTGAAGTCTATGTTGGATTGTATTAGGGACATATTTTAATATTGTATGGTGACGGGAAATATCTGTATACGGTATGCAGATTAACAGCCTCATACCTTAACTGATACACTTCTCTTGAGCCAGTGCTGTCTTAATTGATCTCTGGCTATCATTGTTTTAAATGTCTTGAACAATTACAGTAGTATATTTATTGCTATTGATAATCATTTGTTAAAATGCATTCAGTTTTTTTTTTTTAGTAGGTTTAAACTACTGTAGAATAATGTGTGTGAAGTTCTGAGGATCAACGTGCTCGGATCAATGATGCATTTAGTGAGTTGGCATGTGTGAGACATTTGGAAACTAAGTTTATTTAAAGTATTAAAATGAAGAGGCACAGTTTTATTGATAAGGGCTTGTTTTTAATACTGAGACACATTCAAATTATCTTACTTACCTCAATAGCAGTATCAGTCATTATGTATCTTGCAAAAAAGAAAGTAAAATACTCACTGTTTCTTTAAGCTCTTACAGCCTTTTAATTTAACCTTTGCTCTTTGATGGGGAAAATAGTTGAATGTATCAATTTCTCTCCAAACACACACGAAGGGTGTATAGAAAATATCAGTAAGTAATCTGCCCTTTCATTAGGACCCTTTAATCCTCTCACGCTTATGGAAACAATTTTGGTTTTGCTGGTGCCATTTTGCATCCCTGAATGAACTGAACTGAATCCTATTTAGGGGAGATGCCAATTGATGTAAATATTGGCTTTTGTGAAAATAGCTGCAGTTTGTCATCTCCAATTAAATTAAACTGAAAGTTCACTTGAAGGGATGCAAAATGGCCTATGGGAAATGTCCATCAACGTAGCATTGCTTTTGCAAGCCTTCTAAACTGTTTGTGCAGCATCTGGAATCCCTCTTTTTCAGTCTTAGGATCCCAAAGTGAAATCCAGCACTTACAGTGTCAAATAAGAAATGCTTATTTCTTTTTACTCTTAATCCCTTGGTTTGAAAGTTGGGACATTGGGATTCATAAAGCAAGTTATATGTTTTTTTTGGTTTTTTTTTGTCATTTACATATCTTCATTTTTTTGATTTTGGAATGGGCTCCAAGGCAACCTAGGCCATGAAACACTTATCAGTTTAATATCTGTATTTAAAATCTAAAGTTCAAATGTAAAAACAGTTCAACATTTTGGGAGATATACTCATTTTCTTTCTTTCCGATGAATTGAGATGATGGATATCTCATGTTTTTATGTAAATTACAGCACTAAAGCTAGGAGGCCAACCACCGTGCTGCTTCCAGTCTTTATGCTAAGCTAGGCTAACCACGCCCTGACTCCAACTCTCTACGTAATGCACAGATATGAAAGCGGTATCTATCTTCTCTCAGAAAGAAAGTGAATTGAGCTTAATTTATGGTTCTGTGGTGAATCTACGCCGCAGGTACAAACGTAGGTACATCGACCCTATGCCGTACCCTACACAAATGTAACTACACATGGATTTGTGAGGACTATGGTTAAACTGCTCCTCAGATCTCTGCAGGGTAAATCCAGACAGCTAGTTAGACTATCTGTCCAGTCTGAGTTTTCTGTTGCACGACTAAAACAACTTTTGAACGTACACGTTCCACCAAAACAAGTTCCTTCCCGAGGCTAATTTGCAGAGGCACCGTTGCTCCGTCCGGGACTTGGCGCCGGTCAAGACAATTGTGATTGGTTTAAAGAAATGCAAATAAACCAGAGCCAGTTTCTCCCATCCCGGAATGCTGTGTGGACTAGCCAGACCCTCCTCCGCAGCGCTGTGAAAGAAGGTCTGGCAATGCGCGACTACATTTCCTCCTACTTATTTCCAGGTTGACCTTCTCCGTGAACAACATAAACTCGAGGAGAGGGTTAACTTTTCCTGTCACAGCTTTACGACCGTGGTCAGAAAGCACAGGGGAGACACTTTGTTCCTCCGTATCCGCCGCCAGAGTCGGTACTCACTCCTAAGCTAATGCCCGTCACTCTCTCACTTGCTCTACCACACTCCCCACACATACACACATAGAGACTCTGCTATTGTCTTAAAGAGATAATGCTAGATCAATGCAGACACACCATCACGCACAAGTATAAATCCTCACAACGCTGTAGGCCACTTACGTAGGCTACGGCGTAGCCTTGCGTAGAGCCTACGTTTAACCATGAAGCCTTAAGTGTACATTACCAAATGTTGAACTATTACTTTTAAAGAAAATTGTATGGAATATTATTTTGTTGCCTCACGGGTGACTAAAGAATTGAAAATACTGCCTCCACAACACAAACACAAACTACTAAACAAACACTGTAAAAAAAAAAAAAAACTGAACTTGCTACTCCACTTTTTAGATTTTAAATATAAAGTGAGAAATTACACTGATAAGTGTTACACAGATTACCATGCTTTCTTTACATTACATGAAGCTGGTGCAATGGACTCTGGTGTTTCCCATTTGGATCCTTAGTTGTAGTGGTGGTGTTGGACAAGAAAAAATGGCGATGTGGGCAGAATTGAGCTACTGTTTCCCATTTATTATTATTTCAAATGATCATTGGCCATAAAAAATGTCTGAATGAGTCTGGAAAACACTGCAGGCATGAGAAGAACTTGGCTCTACTCCCATTTTCCCTTTGCTTCTCCATGTTTGTTTTTTAACCACCTGACATTTGAATCTCCAAATACTTGTAATTACAGTGCTACTTTCTGATTCTTTCCACTGAACTACTACTACATTTATATGCATGTATGCCTGTGCATCAAGAAGACTACTAACTTTGTTTAATCCAGATCAGATGCCGGTATTAGAGTGACTGATACGGCCTTTTCTGCTTCACTTCCAGTGATATCCCAAGAATCCCCGACACGTCCCACCCTCCATTAGAATCTAGTAGGTATCGCCTGAGGGATGTTGCAACATCTCTGTATTGTATGTCTGTATAGACTGTTGGTCTCTATTTCTGTCTGGCTGATTATCTGTCTTATACTGTACATACAGTTTTCTTACATTTTTGTACAGCATGTGGTTTGTTCAGGTTCAGACATAAACATAATCTTTGGATAATTGACATGTTTACTGCTTAAAACTGCTTCGATTAGTTTTGATTGTATGTTAAGCTCCTGTCATGAATGAATTTCAAATGTATCTTTAAATATACAGTATGTTCCGCATTTGATTTCTTTTTGAGAAAAAGCAAATATGTCCGTGTGTTAACCATGGTGCTGGAGCAGGGAGGTTAGCTTAGCATTAAGACTGGAAATGGGGGGGGAACAGATAGCCTGGCTCAGTCCAAAGTTAAAAAGTAACTATTAAGACCTCTGAAGTAGGGCTAGGCGATGTGGAGAAAATCCAATATCACAATATTTTTGATGAAATACCTCGATAACGATATTGCGACGATATGTAGGATTGAGAATTGGTGCTTTCTCAAAATATTGACACAATGACATTTGTGATAAATAATCATCAGTAATGTGGCTATATTGACTAAGTGGGTAAAGGCAAATAATAGAACTGCAAGAACAATCTGGAAAGTTCCAAAATCACTTTACTGTAATGTAGCCTCTAAAACCAGGAGAGGACAACACTTGTCATATTATGATATTGCGATATCCAAAATCTTAGGCGATATCTAGTCTGATATCATGATAGCGATTCATATTGATATATTGCACAGCCCTACACTGAAGTACTAATGAATACATATCTCATTTGTACAATCCGCACACAAACAGAAATGTAAAACCACTTAGGGTGACTTCCCGAAGTCCTGTTGTCACAGTGAGGTTGCCAGGTTATTTGTGCCATTGTGCCCAAACAGAACCTAAAATAAAAGCCTGTGCTCAACAATTGTATGTGGCAACAACTGGTGTTGGTTAAGAAATAATTATAGTGTGTTAACTCCTCGTAAAACCACTAATTGGAATTTTTACATTTCTGTTCATGTGCAGATTAAATATTTCAGATACAACTGGTGAATTAGTGAATTTAAGAGATACTAGTAGGCAGTGGTGGAATGTACATTTACTCAAGCACCGTACTTAAGTACAAATGATGAGGTACTTGTAATTTACTTGAGTCTTTTCTTTTCATGCCACTTTCTACTTCTACTCCACTACATTTCAGAGAGAAATATTGTAGTTTTTACTCCACTACATTCATCTGACAGCTTTAGTTACTAGTTACTTTACAAATTAAGATTTTTGCACACAAAACACGTGGTTTATAAAAAACTATGTTTTATTATAAATGAAACTACTCAACAATATACAGGCCTACAATGATACAAACACTAAGTTGGATCGTTTCCAGATTCTAAAATGTGAGGACTTTTCTGCATTGAGTACTTTTACTTTGAATACCTTAAGTACATTTTCCTGATGATACTTGCATATTTTTACTTAAGTAACATTTTCAATGCAGGACTTTTACTTGTAACAGAGTATTTCTACAGTGGTATTAGTACTTTTACTTAAGTAAAGGATCTGAATACTTCTTCTACCACTGCTGGTAGGTGTAGTTTTTAACTTTGGAGCTAGTCTTACTGCAGTATGTATGCTAAGCTAGGCTAATCGCTTCCCAGTTCCATCAATGTTCTCATCTAACTTTCAGAATGAAAGGTTCACGGCGTCCATGAAGAGTACTTTGCTAACACTGTACCGTATGTGTATGACAGGGCTCCAACGCATTCACCTCTCAAAATGACGGACTAAATCAGCACACATATTTCCCCTCCTTTGTAGCTAATCATCACACACACAATAAGTCACTGTGTTTACATTCCCCTCTAAAGTTACAAATTGACATGTAATTCTTCATGACTTTAATCAAAAAAACTTTAGTTTTCCGGAGTAGCCAGCAGATATTCGGGCCAAGACTTCCTCCTTCCGTGCACTGGGTCCGATTAGCAACTTGAGACGCAAGTCGAGAGACAACGTTTCTATAAACAGCATGTGAATGCAGATAAATTAACAGCTAATATGAGCAAAGCAATCGTCAGCTGATTGGGTTCCCGAGATTGCATTTTGGCCGTTGCGTTCCGCCTCCATAGGACTGTTTACCTGCAGGCAACCAAAGCCCGCTTGACGTGATTGGTCAATACTACTATTAAAACTACAAACGGACAATCATCACAAGCACAAAAAGTCACTGTGTATTCATTCCCCTCTAAAGTAACAGTTGACAATGTCATTATTCATGACTTTAACCAGTAAACTGCCAACACTGCAGGAAATCCATCATGTCTTATGTCTATGATGTATGTCAAGAGTGAGGAAATGGGTTTCTGCATTACTCAGTAGTTTAAACGATAATTGATTTAGGACCATTAAATAAGGCATATGATGTAGTTCTAAACAAAAGCCTATTGGACTCAAAGTAGGACAGAAGCTTAGTAATTTGTCATCCTGACAGGTTAGCTGCGGAGTGGTCTGTGCTCTTTTTATGTGAAGGAATAGATGCTGGATATTACATAGATATGAACTCACTGACCAGATTAGGTTTTCAGTCTTTACAAACTAACTTTTCTCACTTTTTTCCCCCTTGTCTAGGTTTGACTTTTTTTTGTCATAAATGGAGCTGACATTCTCTTCTTGGGGTTTCAAATCATACCATATTGTATTCCTAGCAGGTTCCAGTTCTTTTGAGTCCCAGAAGATGGAGAGACCGTCCTTAAATGTCCTGTCTCCCTCCAGTCCAGGGATGCTCCGAGACGCTCCACAGTTAATGCCAGGGCAACTCTCAGTGAGTGTGTGCACGTTGAGTGTGTTGGGCTGTTGATGTGTGAAAAAGAAGACCAAGCATCATCATTTGTTTGTGTGTGTTTTCAACCCCCAGGTGAAGCTGTGGTATGACAAAGTGGGTCATCAGCTAATAGTCAACGTGATGCAGGCAGCAGAGCTTCCTCTTCGGCCTGACGGGCGGCCCAGGAGCCCCTACGTCAAAATGTACTTCCTCCCTGACCGCAGGTATGTCGCCACTTCACAGAGAGTCCTAGTGATCAAAATAGATTTAGGACAATAGACTACTTTTCAACATTGCATTAAAATGCAGTCTAGGTGGTGAGTTTAGATGAACCAGAACCACACAAGAATCATTAATATAATGCAAATTCAAAACTACTTAGAGCAGTTACACACCGGGCCGATGATCGGCCGTTGGACAGTCTGCTGAGGTCAGTGACTCGAGTCTGTTCGGTGTGTTCCATGCCGTCGTGCGTTGGAGGAGCTGTCGGCCTTTATTTTGACCGACCTGACATGCTCAGTCAGAGACAGGGCAGTCGGGACTCACCCGGAAATGACAAGCGGGATGAGCGTGACTAAGCCTCTCAAAATCTGCCGAAAATCTTTTAAACTGACCTTTGTCGATCTGAAATGAAGACAGATTCAGCAACTGGCCTGGCCTATTTCTCGCTTAAAATGTTTTCAGAAACACTTTTCGGTGAACTATTTTACTACAATATGAGATCGTAATCTGAATGAGTCGCCAGTAATGGCCGTTCGAAAAATCCAAAATCCGGAAGCAGCAGCCAGACCCATGTGACGCGTTCGTCCAATCAGCTGCCGGTTTTTATATTTTTTGGGCGACAATACAGATTAGCGCCGCCTACTGTTGTGGAGACGTATTACGTCTCGTCGCTTTGGTGTGTTCCAAGGCACTTTTTTGACCAACTCGGGGAGACTGATCAGTCCAACTGCCTTTTCTGCCAACGGTCGGCCGTCTGGTTGGTGTGTAACTGCCTTTAAACGCACCATCTTTGACATCACCATCAGGTTCCTGAAGCCTGGATTTAAAGCCTGCTGCCATATTTTTCAGTTGATTGGAGCCATTTAATCCCAATTTGGGGAAACAGGAATAAGCCAAGTTGGGACAATCAATTAGCAAACGCAGGCATAACAGATTGAGTGTCCTCCCATAGGCAGAAATCGTGGGGGGTTGGGGGGGTCAGGAACATAGATATGGACAGGACCCACCCCATCTGAGGGTTGTCCCCCCCCCAAAAAAAATTATTAAAAAACATGCTATGTATTGTAAACAATGTAATAATATCTAATTAAAATAATTGTGTAAGGAGTAAAACAATACAAACGGGGGCAAAAATTGCATTTTAAGTTTAAAAACATCTTGAGCCCCCCCCCCTTCCTTGGCTCACAGTGGTTTGGTCCACTGCCTGCTACCCACCAGTGGTGTGCGATACTGCAAAATTTGGTATCGATCAGATACCAAGTCAATACAGAGCCAGTATCACCGATACGATACTGTGTCATTTTAATTAATTATAAAGTAGTCATGACAAAAAAATTATGATTTTTCCATGAATCCTCTTTGTTAGCGATTATAACGTTACCTAGCTTGTTTAATAGCTTGTTGTATAGTAAGTTAGCTAACTTGTTGATTCCACCCAACATGCTTTCACCGGTTACAGAAAATGAAATGCTGGCTAGCTAGTTAGCTAGCTTGCTTGCTAGGGGGTTGAGTTCTCAGTTCAGCATCATCTATATTAGAGAAATGAATCACTTCATCTGATGTTTAAAGTGAATAAAATAGTCTCGCCAGCCTACTTTCTGGAGTTCCACAACTACACATATCCTCTACAACTGTACAATTTTGGCTGCATCAATTGTGTCCCCTTCAAAAATTGCTCTTGAGAAAGTTCCTGTTTATTGTCCCCCCCAACTGTTATATGAAATGTACGCCCATGGGTCCTCCTTAAAGGCAGGGTTGGTAATGTTGAAAAGCTAGCAAGATTTGAAAGTAGCATCTCCTCGGCGCTCCGTCTAACCTCTCCCCCGGCCCTCGGGGCTCCGCCCACAAACAGACATGCACGATTACCGCTGCGTCAGAGCAGAGCAGAGAAAGGGCCGCAATTTCACTTCATGTCTCATTCACCGGTAAGCAAACACCTAATATTATAATACCAAATGTTTAAAACAAACATGACTACTGTTAGCAATGCGGCAGCGTATGTGCAGCGGGCCAGGGAGGCATTTCATTGGTTCCTTCCAAGCGGACAGTGAGGCGTTTTTACAGGATTACAGCAGCTACAGATGACGGATCTTTTTCGCTAATTTTTCAGAGCCTGTAAGTTAATTATTGCTGTTGGGGTGTAAAGACAATTTCAAACTATGAATCAAAAAGTGTATATTGGAAATAGTTACCAACCCTGCCTTTAAGCCATGCTATCTACTTAAAAAACTCAGAACCCATTGGCTATCAGTCTGACAACAGTATAGCCTCTGTGGCTAATACGGCCAATATTTCTGGGTTTTCCGGAGTATCCAGCAGATATTCAGGCCAAGACTTCCTCCTCCGTGCTCTGGGTCCGATTAGCAAGTTGAGATGCAAGTTGAGGGACAGCGTTTCTATAAACAGCATGTGATAAATCAAAAGCTAAATAATCGTCAGTCGATTGGGTTCCCGAGATTGCATTTCAGGCAATGTGTACCGCCTCCACACGGACTGTTTACCTGAATGCAACCAAAGCCCGCTCAAATGTTTTTTTGTTGGACAAACAATAAATGTGAGTCCACTGAAAAGGAAACTGGGTTGGCTGAGTATCTGTATTTATTTTTTTTGTACAGTGACAAGAGCAAACGAAGGACAAAAACTATGAAGAAGACCTGTGAGCCCAAGTGGAACCAGACGTTCGTCTACTCTCATGTCCATCGCAGGGATTTCCGCAACCACATGCTGGAGCTGACTATATGGGACCAACCCAGGTCACCGGAAGAGGACAGCACCTTTATGGGAGAGGTACCACACACACACACACACACACACACACACACACACACACACACACACATTTCTTGCACACTATTTCTCTTAGACCAGGGGTCTTCAAGGTTTTTTAGGCCAAGGACCCCTTAGCTGAAACAGAGATGGAGCTGGGACCCCCTACTACATATTGTATAAAACTGAGCTGCATATTAAACAGGGTGGATGATTGGATATTCATACATTATGTATACATCATGTTTAATGTCAAACATGCATGTGAAAAGGCACAGTGAATCCTTGCTTAACTACAGTATATCTGTGGATGGCTACCATAGTGGCTATACCTTACCTATAGTAAGCATTATCAATGTAAATTTAAAAAAACAAAAACAAACTTTTAACAACTTAGCAAACAATAATGTGCCGGCCCCCCTGGGGTAATATGAGAACCCCCTAAGTATTGCGGACCCCCTGTTGAAGATCTTTGTCTTAGACTTCAGAGAAAGGGAGCATGAAGAATGCAAGTGACAGAGTCCAATTGGTCGGTTAAGACAGAAGACAAACATTTCTCTCATTTAAGGTGGTTTATTATAGATGGACTAATAATAGAACTTGTATACAAGGAATAAAACAAAAAGAGTACATGACACACACATCGATGTGGACCACCCTACTTCACCCTGGGGCTCCGTAGAATGGCCCTGATTCCCTAAATCAGACAGTTAATATACTATTCTACTCGGCCATAGTCTTCTCCCATTGTTTGGCTGGGGCTAGGTCCTTTTGGCCCCCGGTGCCGCTCAGGCGTGTCCACACCTCTTAGCGCTCTCCTGGTCCAATGGTTCTTCAGTTGCTCCCACAGGGAGGAGCATAAGTCATGCAACTCTTCTATGACTTCTCACATGACCACACTCATAACAGTTGTTTCACAACCTGTCTCTCATCCTGTCTCGAGGTATTTTGTACTTTTCCACTGTCCCATACTGATGTAACCTGTCAATACCAGCTCATCATGTGTTAATAGTAAGGGTAATGATCTAATCAAGCTTACACACATTTTGCAAAGAGAACCATTGTTTATCTACTCAAGCATACTCACATATTGCACAGAGCGCCATTGATTATCTACTCAAGCATACTCACACACATTTGACATGAGCACAGTTACACTTTTCCTTACCTACACCCACATTTCCTAAAAACATGTAACTTCTTAGTAATGTCATTACCATATTAAGACACTTTAGCATGTTCATTTTAATGATTTCCTCACACAATAAAAAGTCCTGTAAGTAGGCCTACAGCTCCTGTTTCACAGGTAAAACTCACATTTCAATGTCTTATGTGAGAACATCAGAACATCAGTTTCCACACATTCAAAAAAGTCCTGTTCTTAGTTAAGTTGTGAAGTAGCTCATCACGGAGCATTTATCTTGTGTTGATCACACTGGACGGCAGTAGAGGAGGTTGTAGAATGTCTCAAAAGAAAAGTTAAGCTGACCTTCCGCTAACATTTGGCAGGGATCAGAATCGGGTTATTCTGCCCTCAGCCCTCTCTATTTCCATCACAATTAGTTTTCTAGTTAGGCCACTTTGTGACTCGGTTTGTAAACGTTTATAGCATGCAATGCTGTAATCCTGCATTTTTCTGTGTACAGTGATGCAACCAGTGCAGGGTTTGACTAACTTACAGCTTTAAAATGAGGTTTGACTTGGGGGTTTCTCGACTGATGATTTGAATCATTTACGTGTGGGGGGCAGCCCTATTTCCTGTAGTAGCTGGGAGCTGTTTAGTTTGTATCATAAAAGCTCCATTAAACCGATTGGACGCTACCTGCTCAGCAGCAAATGGCAGACAAAGTTAGCGACTTGCTGGTGAACATAGTTATGCATTTAGCAGCTAAAGAGGCAGATTGGTCTCTGGTGGAGACCAAACCAGAGCTAAAAAGAGAGTGAATATTGGACTTAGATTTGTCACTTGGACACAAGCATGACTCCAAATGAATGTGAGTCTTGCTCTGTGTCTGCTGAATGTGTATATTGTGTTTGCTAATGTGTTTGCCATATCAACTTTGTAAGGTGATAGATGAAATGCCTGTATGTCAGCTTGTTCCGCTTGATTCCCCCCCCCCCACAAAAATCAATGAAAGCAGCTTTAACTTATGTCTTTAAAAGAGATTGTTTGTGTTACTTTGGTGCAAAACATGAAATGCATCACTTCTTCTGTGACAGTGGATGTTTAGAGCTGCACATGTAAAAGCTTTCCTGATATATTTCAATAAACTGCCTCTGCTGTCTGTGTCATATCCATCAGCAGTCATGAACGGCAGCAAAACATTTCATTACTGTGTGGATTATGACTTGAGCAGATCCTGATAGAGCTGGAGACGGCCTTACTGGACGACAAGCCTCACTTGTATCCACTCCAAACCCATGATGTCTCATCTATACCGCTGCCCCGACCCTCCCCGTACCTGCCCCGGCGACACGCAGACCCCCCTGGCAAGAAGCTGCAGCGTAAGTGTAAGCGTCTATGAATGCCCTTTATTGGTTTGTACATATTTATGTATATGCTCCTTCATAACCTCTGTGTGTGAGCGTGCGTGTGTGATTCACTGTATAAGAGACATAGGAATGTGTCTGGTTTACTATCAGTGAGCAAAGTATACACATGTAGATCAATGTAAATGTCGGTTTTCCCTACCCTTTCCTAATATTGCACTTGTGCCTGGATATGTGCATGCGTATATGTGTGTGTGTGTGTGTGTGTGTGTGTGTGTGTGTATGTGTGGTGTACATACATATCTATGTGTTTCTGTGTGCGTGCGTGTGTGTGTCTATGACATTTAGGTTCTCAGCGTGTAACAGAGCCTGAATTTGATGAAGGTACAACAGTAATGTCGAAAGGTGGGTGGGGATCATTTCCCATTATTTGTGGTGTTGTTTTGGGGGTTGCTTGGCTGGAATGCATTACTTTTTCTTTTTTGTATAGACACAATCGCATTGTTTGTTTACAATAATCTTCCGGGTAGAAAACTCCTGCGTCCTGTACATACAATTGAACGGGGCCAAGTAAATGGGGACAAGGAACAACTGGAATTACTCTCCTCTCATTCATATAAAATTCATGGTTGATGCTTTCATATCTCAACACCTAATTTACCTTTTGGGCCACAGACTAAAGAACATGACACCACCCAAATTAGCAGTAAGTCCGACCGGCGGTGAGATGTTGCTGTTCCTAATGTTAGATTTGGTGTATCAAAGATGCTAGCAATGCAACACAGGACAGAAAATAAGCACAGCAGAAACATCAGATAGTAAGTTACGGCTGAAAATGACAACAGAAATAAACGTTATTGACATATCTCCGCAATTCAAGTCAACGCCCTTTGTATACTCGAAAGTCATTTTTGTGTAAGCGCAACGTCACAAGCGATTCCATTTATGGCATAAGTTTTGTGCCAAAAATGTATCCCAAAATGTTGTCACAAAATGTATTTCATACACGACAAGCAGCCCTTACACTTATTTTTAAGCACAGGTTACACCAGCTGAGAGAAACTACTGTAAAGAAAGGCTAAAGTAAGATTTAGACAACTGTTTTTATTGTGTTGAAATGAATCTCGATATGTTGATGATAACAATGATAACATGAAGGGCCCTATTTTAACGATCTAAGCGCATGGCGTGAAGCGCCTGGCGCAGGTGGGTTTTTGGGCGTGTACAAATCCACTTTTGCTAGTTTAATGGCAGAAAAAAAGGGTCCGTGCGCCGGGTGCATGGTTCAAAAGGGTTGTACTTAGTGTCTCAATTAATTCATAGGTGTGTTTTGGACGTAACATGCAATAAACCAATCAGAGTGTCATCTCCCATTCCCTTTAAAAGCCAGGCGCGTTTGTAGTTTGGACCTTGGCGCATTGCCATTATGATGGCGGATTTGCTAAGCAGGAAGAAGAGATTTTCAGCAGAAGAAACTGATCTTGCTCGTGTGTGGAGTGAAAGCGCGCAAACTTTTTACTTTTTCGTCGTCTTTTTTGGCACTTTTGTCGCTTTTTCCGATGTTTTTGAAGTTTTTCCTGTTTTTGAAGCTTTTCCGATGTTTTTGGTAGCTTTTCCCGATGTTTTTGAAGCTTGTTTCAACGTTCTTTTGTCAATTATTTTCTTCAAATGCTATAACATTGAATAAAACGAAAGTAGTGAACTGATCATTTATTTTACTTGTGAAGAAAATTGTACTGAACCATCCACGCTGTTTTATTTTGACAATTTGGTTGAAAGACCCAAACCCTACTATGTACTGTATCTGTGTTTCTTGTTAATGAGTAGCCAAGTTAAAAATAGAGACAGAAGGAATGGAACATACGCCACACTACTTTGTCCACCTTTTTCCTTTTTAATTCCCATGCATGGTAAGATAAAATGGAAAACCTTGGTAGCACTTTCCAAAGCAAAACTAATGGCCCACTGTGAGCTTTGAGGTGCTGTCCTTTTTGGAAATGCAAGCAGTGACTTTGGGACCAACAACAAAGCTTGACACCGTCCCACAGATCCCTTCAAGGCTGATCAGTCTCTGTGTTTATATTTTTATCTTCAGATATAGTTCTGTTACACCACCAAAGAAAGAGAAAGTTTTTTTTTAATTACATTTAAAAACAGGACACGGTACTAAAAAATAGCCAGCTGCAGTTCTATTATTAGGCTAATCTTCAAATATCCTCGAGACAGACTGTCCTGTTGTACTTGCCATACAATATGTTTAACGGTTTCATGCTCCCTGCTAAGATATTAGCACTATGTTAAGAGTAGTAAACAAGGATGCTTTGACATAGTTAGCTTACATATTGTGTGATATTAAAGGGTAAGTACTGTTTTTTTCAAACTGGACCCTATTTTTATATGTTTTTGTGTCTAAGTGACTGATGGGAACAACAATCATTTGTTAGTCCAGTATTAAGCAAGATCGCTGCAGCGGCGAAACAAGCTACAATGTAAGTTAATAGGGCAGTTATCAGGCTTGTATTTTCTTTTACAAAAGTGCTTGTTTTACCGCTGACAGGCTCAGATTATTATTCAGACAACATTAGTGTCTGATAGCATTGTGGAAAGGATTTCTAAGGAGGTCGACCTTTCTGTTAAAGAGTAAGATTCTTTTTTTAAACATAAAAACATCCGCGAAATTGCGTTCGCTAAACCCACCAGACTCCATGTAAATAAACAGTCATTTTAGCATCGTAAAATACACTTAATTCAAAGTCGACAGAAACAAAATAAAACTATGAAAAGCCGTTATGGGTCGTCTTTCCACTTTTCCAACCATTACAACTCTAGTTTTGTTTGAAATAAACACATAGTTTACCGATTTACACGTGAAAATATCTTGGCTCTATACACGCTAAAAGTTTTGCTTTTTTATATAGAGTCTGGTGGGTTTAGCGCTAGCGACTTCAGAGCTGTTTCTGGTTAAACAGAAAGGTCTCAAAGAGGTTTTAAAGGTCTGTCTCTGACGGGATCCTTTCCATAATGTTGTCAGACACTTAGAATATTAATCTGAGCCTGTCAGCGGCAAAACCAGCACTTTTGTGAAGGTAAATACAAGCTGGACAATTACCCTAACTTACATTGTAGCTTGTTTCGCCGCAGCCGACTGCAGCGAGCTTGCTTACTACTGGACCAATGTCAAACATTGTTGTTCCCATCAGTCACTTAGACACAAACACATAGGAAAATAGGGTCCAGGTTGAAAAAAACGTCCGTTACCCATTTAAGTCATTGTCATGATCTCTAGGCATTCCAAACCCAGTGCGGGAATGGCAGACTCCATTACCAGCAACGACTACTATATAGAGCAGGGGTTCTCAAACACATCACTCAAAGGTCCGCATCTGATTTTAATTCCAGGTCAAAGGTCTGGAACAATTGACAATAACAACAGAACATTCCGTCCGTTTTTTGAGCTTCATGCAGTAAAAGTACAGCAGTATTCTTAGCTTCATGTAGTAAGAGGAAGTTTTTGTCGCTTCAACATTTTTGTTGTTTTTTTCCTGGCGTTTTGCAACGCTTTTTGCAACGCTTCTGTCACCATGTTTTTGTCGACTTTCTCGATGTTTTTGTCGATTTTTTTGTGTATAGTCAACATTACTATTGATCAATACAAAATGTATTTCAAAATGGAAAACGTTACCTTTCATGGAATCTGCCTAATAGCTTTTTTAAATTCTCATTTTCGCAATTCTGTCCATACGGAAGAGGATTAGGGCCACATGTGAAAGCATTTATTGAGTTCTGAGTTTAAAGTCAGAATTCTGAGAATAAAGTCAGAATTCTGTCAGAATTCAGACTTTTTTGTTTTGTTTGTTGGATCCCCGGATAGCTCAGTTGGTAGCGTGCGTTGGTTGCTCCTCGTCGCAGCAGGCCCCGGTTCGACTCCAACCTGTGGCCCTTTGCTGCATGTCATTCCCCCCTCTTACTCCCCCTTCATATCTTCAGCTGTCCTGTCAAATAAGGGCCTAAAAATGTCCCCTAATTTTTTTTTTTTACTTAAAAATAAAAAGTCAGAATTATGACTTTAAACATTTTTCACGTGGCCTTAATCCTCTTCCGTATGTCCATGATTCTGGTATCACAGAAACTACTGGGCTCCACATTAAGTCTGTGACTGGCCCCAGCCGGGCCCTCATCAAAAAAAGACACTTGCAACCGGGCTAAACAAAATTTCTGGGGGAACCTGTTATGACATATTTACATACATTTTAGAGCAGTTACATTTACTTATGAGAGTGTGTTTATATGTGTGCATGTGCACCGCCATTCCCACCCAGCAGCGGATGGGCGTGGCAGGGAGAGGCAGCGAGAGTCCACGTCTACCCTGGAGGTGCCGGACCAGCAGAGGACGCCGTCCCATCACATACGTTCCCGCTCGGTCTCCCCACACCGCGAGGAGCAGGGACGAATCCGCTCACGGCCACCCAACGTTCCCGCCCAGAGGTGAGGGATAAAGAACGAGACAAGATTTTATTGTAAAGAGCAACATACAAAATTTCAACAGTTGTACTTTTTATACTAACAGAGCGAGTGATATTTAAAGTGATACACCCAAATCTTTTAAGCTAAAAGCTTGAGAGGTTGGCTGTTAAACATTATTAAATGTACCCTTCGTGGAGAGTGGAGGCTATGGCCAGTGACAAGTTTATGCAAGCATAATCCACTTCTTCGCCGCCCATTTTATATCTATCTATTTATATATACAATTTAAAATTGTTAAGTGTTAGTCTTGGGTTGCTTGGCCTGATATCTAATGAAGGATACTGATGAAGGACCCATATCAGCCTGGTGGGAAGACGCTGGCCACTTGTAAAAGGTAAAAGCAGCATGGTTGAGGCAGAGAGGAGGAATGACAGCAAACAGAGTCCATCTACTAATGAAATGTCTGTCTGATGCAGAACACACAGTGCTGCCAGCTCTGCTTTTACTGGCCGAGCCAAATGAGCCCCACCAAGAGTCTGCTGCAACACCACCTGACCACTAACATGACATAAGTCCTTCCTTCCTTCCTTGTCCTTCTTTCTGTCCTTCATTTCCTTCCTTCCTTCCTTCCTTCCTTGTTCTTCTTTTTGTCCTTCCTTCTTTCTGTTCTTTCTTTCTGGCTTCCTTTCTTCCCTGTCCTTCCATCCGTCTGTCCTTCCTTTCCTTCTTTCTGTCCTCCTTTCCTCCCTTGTCCTTCTTCCCTTCTTTCTGTCCGTCCTTCTTCTGGCCTTCCTTCCTTCCTTCCTTCTTCTGTCCTTCCTTCCTTCCTTCTTTCTGTCCTTCCTTCCTTCCCTGTCCTTTATGCCATTCCTTCCTTTCTTCCCTGTCCTTCCTTCCTTCCTTCTTTCTGTCCTTCCTTCCCTGTCCTTCCTTCCGTCCTTCTGTCCTTCCTTCTTCTGTCCTTCCTTCCTTCCTACCTTCATTCCTTCCTTCCTTTCTTCCCTGTCCTTCTTTCTGTCCTTCCTTCCCTGTCCTTCCTTCCCTGTCCTCCTTTCCTTCCTTCCTTCTTTCCGTCCTTCCTTTCCTGTCCTACCTTCCTTCCTTCCTTCTTTCTGTCCTTCCTTCCCTGTTCTTCCTTCCTTCCTTCCTGTCTTTCAGGAGTCTGGATAATGAGCTCCCTCATGCTCGTCGTTCCCGTTCTCCGGCCCGTTACTATGACGCCGCCAGAGGCCGCCACCATGAGCAGGAGTACCTGGATGACAGCAGGTGAGTGTCTGTGTGTGAGCACCGCTTGTAATATATCTGATTAGACTAAATGTCATCAACAACAAAAAAGATGATCTGACTGTGTGCTTTGTGTGTGAATGAGACTGTGTTGCTGCTGATTTAGGTGTGAATCCCCGTCATGAAATTTGCTAAAACTTTATTTCAACATGTTGAAATCTTTTGTTTACCATTATCATTTTTAAAATAATACCTGAATTAGTTTTGCAGCCCTTTCTTTCATTGATTTTCCCATTTTCATGTCTGTTTTCTCTGGGCCTCTAACCACACTCGGTGCAGTAGCTATCTGTTATTGTCATATTGTATGAAGTGACTGTGGAGCCGTGTTTAGACAAAACGGCTTATTGTTGAAATATCTGTGGCATCTCTGTGTGCGTCGTGTATATCAGCGACAGCTTTTCTTTCCTATTCACCATCTTCTCCTTCTGCTCTTCTTGGTTTTTTGACTGTTGTTAATTTCCTAATGTGTCATCCATCCCCATGGTAACCACAGTGAGGTCATCATGATCCACCAGTCAATGCGAGGCAAAAGTGCCGAGTGCCTCCACACCAGGTAAACAGGCCAATCACGACATTTTGTTTACATTTTGTTCTGGATTTGGGTTCTGGATCAGTTGTCGTTGTATGTGCGTAGTATTTGTTATCAGATTATCTCTCCGAAAAAGGCAAATCTATCACTGAGAATACTGTTTAGAAAGGGATGAAAGAGGGAGAAAATATCCTACTGAAATCTAGGCTCTTTTACTTTGCTGTAACAGTGAAATAAGTGTTGTACAAGTAAACACACACACACACACACACACATAAGTAGAAGTAAAATTGTGGACTGGACTTGAAAGATAAGGCTATTAATAGTCTATACTTTTTGTTATAGTCAACAAATGGCATGAAAAAAAACTCCAACAATGTCTCAATTGTCTATCTCTGAATGCTGTTCCACTTCCCTACCATGTATGTGGCTCTCAACCCCAAGGCCATTTGTTTCCACTGAAATTGAAAATACTTCAAAAACTGGTCAGGAAAATGTAGTTTCATTTTTCTTTTAAACGGCAAAAAATATCCAGCTGCACACTGGAGTTTTTTTTTCTTTCACAAACACAGGAGGAATTAGTGCATTTGTTGGGGGACTATTTTCAGCTGTGGATTAATACACATTTGGTGCTCTAGTGCAGGGGTTCTCAAACTTTTTTCAATAATGTACCCCCTTTGAATTGTGTTTTTAAGCCAAGTACCCCCTGACCAGTGCAAAAACATGTTGACATCTATATAAAGAGGAACAACACAGTGTCGGCAGTGAGATCTACTAAACAACAACCTCGGAACTGAAAAACATTTAAATGCTACATTTCAAATGTTCAGAATCCATCACTTACAGTAATTCATTCATTATTATAGTAGAATTATATTTAGGAATTATGCATGACATATTTTTAAGCATTTTGCAAAATGTTCATGTACCCCCTGCAGTACTCCAAAGTACCCCCAGGGGTACGCGTACCCCCATTTGAGAAACACTGCTCTAGTGAGTCTTTGAGGCAGCAGGACAGTGTTTGTAGGATTGAGTCAAGATAAACTACAGTGTGTGTGTGTGTGTGTGTGTGTGTGTGTGTGTGTGTGTGTGTGTGTGTGTGTGTGTGTGTGTGTTTGTTTGTTTGTTTGTTTGTGTGTGTGTGTGTGTGTGTGTGTGTTCATGGTAATGGAAGAACATGTCTCCTTGATGTGTTTTAATGTAGTTTTTGGACAGGGAGAGTACAGGTAGATCAGACTGAGGAAAGGAAAGAGCTGGTTGTTAGTAGTTAGTAATGTAAAGTTTATTTCTAGAGCACATTTAAACACAGCTTTTAGCTAACCAAAGTGCTGTACAGAAACGCACTAAGGTGCCGTATAAAAGAACATCGAAATGTAAAAATAAAAGCACAAAGAAAAGTAGAAAGAAAACACAGACCGAACATCCCAACGACAACACGGCAAGCAGCAATTTGCAAATCCAGAATTATAGACATGATAGCAGACTGAGAGATTGTAGTGTGTTTAAAAGGCCAGTGAGACAAAATGTGTCTTTAGCCTAGATTTAAATAGAAAAATGGAGGGAGCACATAGTTGTACTGCTGCCCCAGATCCACAAGAGGACACTACAGGACCATGCTTGCATTCAGACTCAGTCTCATTCTTAGCATGCTGCTGTTCTACAGCCTTGACTCTGCACTCTGTTCCCATATCCTAATACAGTTTGACGGATCATGACTATTACCGTCATTTACCTATGCGTACCACATGTACTGTAGTTACCCTCACTTGCATAGGCGTAGATTTCGGGGGGGTGCAGGGGATATGTCCCCCTCAAAAAATATGAAAGACAACGCACTACCCAAAAGAGTTCAAAAATAACTGTTCAATACAACAATGTAGTGAACATTACAGGGGAATAATTAATGGTGATCATTTCATTTACGTAAATAAAGACATTTGCACTATACATTGATGCAGAAAAGGCACAAATTGTTGCATAAAAATTCACCAGATTGCCGTAAATGAAGTGTTTGATACTCACAATTTTCTGGGGGACGACCCCCAGACCCCACAGTTATAACGCGACCCTTCCCCCCCCCCCCAATGTTGAAACAAAACCTACGCCCTTGGGTCTTGACAGTCAAAGAGGTAAGTGTTACACGCTTAAGAACACACGTGTATGTCTCATCAGAGGCGTCTCCGTATACAGCCATACCTCTCAGAGAGAAGCGTGGAAAAGCTGGTAACATTTTCTATTGGCACCGTCTACACACAGATGTGTTTGAGGGAGGAGGGTGTTTTTAAGCGTGTCAGTAGAGATCAGTGGTGGAAGAAGTATTCAGATCCTTTACTTAAGGAAAAGTACTAATAACACATTGTTAAAAAAAATACTCTCTTACAAGTTAAAGTCCTGCATTGAAAATGTTACTTAAGTGAAAAAAGTATGTAAGTATCATCAGGAAAATGTACTTAAAGTATTACAAGTAAAAGTACTTAATGCAGAAACATTTTAGAAATTGGAAACAAGCCAAACAGTTCTGTCAATCAACTAAGTGTTTAATCGACTAATCATTTCAGCTGGACTTGTAGGTCTGTATATTGTTGGGTAGTTTCATTTATAATAAATACTTGTATTATACAAACTGCATGTGTTTTGTGTGCAAAATCTGAATTTGTAAAGTAACTAAAGCTGTCAGATGAATGTAGTGGAGTAAAAAGTACAATATTTCTCTCTGAAATATAGCGGAGTAGAAGTAGAAAGTGGCATGAAAAGAAAAGACTCAATTAAAGTACAAGTACTGTACCTCAACATGTGTACTTAAGTACAGTACTTGAGTACTTACTTACATTCCACCACTGGTAAAGATGAGAGCTTGCTTTTGATGCTTGTATGCATGTCATGCTGTAGTTCTACTCGCTTACACTGCAAAAACGTACACGCTTAGCCAGTGATTTAGCAAAGAATGTCTAGAAACATATCAGACGACAGTACGACTGTTGTAAAGAAATACCTGACAGTCCTGAAACATGACTTGTTTTTTTAATGTAAGTAAATAATTGGATGTAAAAATGGAATAAATCAGCTGATGAGCTAAACCTCTTTGAACAACATATCTTCGAATAAGCTTAATAGCATAATACATACAATCACTGGATAAGTTAGCACCTTTTGTGACCTACAACACTTTCTGTCTGTCTGTGCAAACAGTCCCACAGACTTTTTCTCCTCTTCCACCCATTCCTCCCATTTTCCTACTTCTGTCTGCTGCATGCATGCTAACATAGGAGATCTACTAGGCACAATAACACACTGCCACCTAAGATGCCCCTTTTGTTCAACGGTATCCCCAAACATACAAACAGGTAAGTCCACAGGTAAGGGTTCAGTAGGCTTCAAACAAACAAAGTGTTTATACCAGGAAGTGTTTTACTCTGTATTCCTATTTCAACGTTTTCTTTGAAACAACCAACTCAATGTTACTGAAAATTGAAACACCCCCCCACCTTCCTTAAAATGTAACGACCCACCCTATAGGTTTATGTTACGGCCACCACTTTGAATTATTTCAACTTCATTTCTGAGAAATCATGTTTTTTCTTTGTCAGCTTGGCATGGCAGACAGCTATATATAATATAACACCCATGGGCATTGGCAGCCATTGCTACAGAGTTCAACAGTGTGGTTCCGGAAGTAAAAATCCCATTCAATTTTCTCCAAGGATTTTCATCATCAGCCATTATGTCTAAACCAGCCAAGGTAGACTGACAGCGAGCTCCGAGGTTGTGAAACGAAAGTTTCTGCTCCTGTAGAAGCTAGAAGTCTGTATGAAATCAACCTTGTTTTAAGAAAAACATGTTTTATTCGCAATCTTTTAATACTAAGTGAAATACTACACTACCCACAATCCTAAGCGTAACAGCAACATCTCTGATCGGTCCAAGTCTGTTACCATGAAAATGTTTACCGTACCTGCAAACCCGCGATCGAGCTCCTCCCACTAAAGTCTATGATAGTTTCTGTACACAGTCTTTGCCTTTTTTACTATTTTCAAAAAAATGTTGGCATGATATCTCTCTTAGTTGGTTGGCTTGGTTCCAGATATAAAACAAAAAAGTGGACGCCCACTGTTGATCTCTATGGGGAAGAATCCAGTCCGAGTGACGAATCAGAGCAGTAGCAGGTTTAAAAACACGGCACAATGGTTGCTGAATTCATCTAAAACTGACCCAGAATCCAAAAGAGAATTTATTTAAGCTGAAGATTGTATTATAATAGTTTGCTTCTGCCATCTCTTGCCGGTATGTAAATTGTAACACAAGTTTACTCTTAGAGATTGGATGATTCGTGCACCCTGGAACTCAAAGTTTACGTCTACCCTGAGGTTTACGCAGGCTTACACATTTGACGTTTTAATCAAAGAACCACAGATTTTCCAATGCAGGTGTTCATCTTTTTCACCATTGATACAACTGGGAGTGTTCCATGCCCATCTAAGCCGAGGAAGTGCTCCAACTACAGTATGAGTCAACTTAAACTGTCTATGGATAGAATGAATGCGATTTGAACTTCCAAAAGCAAGGGGTGCCCAAAATAGGTTCTCCCAAAAAGTATTCCATTATAGCTTCCTCTTGGATGTATCAAACTATATAGAGTATGTTTCCCATAAAGTATTTATTAGAAGATAACCCCTTGAGATGAATCATCTCAGTTTTTCGAGGGGGTCCAAACTGTCTTCCCAATCTCTCTCCACTAAAATTTCGTTGTTTTTTGCGCGCCTTTGTAGTCTTGACGCAACAAAATGGGGATAACTGCACACACTTTAGGAGAGTCTCTTCTCAAAGGAAGAACAACACACAGTGACAGTGCAAAGAATGCTTGAGAGAGAAGTTCGAACCCTGCCTGCTTTTGCACCTCCACACTCCTAGCCAATGTTCTGTTCAAGGAAAGTAACAAAAAATGTCCGATGTTGGAAAGAGTCTTTTTAGACACGATCTTTGACAAGCACTTTGTTTGAAGCATACTGAGGCCTTTACACATTTCCGTGGTGCCAGTGTGAAATTTTCTCAACCTGTGGAGAAGCCCATACTCCCTTTATTGTAAAAATGTTGATCGTCTCCAATATTAGAGTTCCGAACTCTGCAGACTTCCTTTTATGTGAGTATTTTCTACAGCAGCAGGAGCTTCACAGATTCATTTCCAATCTGTGCTTTCTTTCCTCTCTTTTGTTTTTGTTTCATTTGCAAATGCATCCTGTTTTAAAAAAAAATGTTCCTCCTGTGACTAGTTCCACCCTGCCTGCATGTCGAAACATACGCTCTGTCGTGGGATCGCACATGTTCATGGCAACACGCAGCTCCATCACACGCTGCGCTGTAATGTTCACAGATGACGTGACTTTGGTAAGAAACACACATGCGTGCAGATTAGATAGACAGACAGACAGACAGACAGACAGACAGATAGATAGATAGATAGATAGATAGATAGATAGACTTTATTAATCCTGTGGTATCACTACAATCCCAATTCACTGTGTTACAGCAGCAAGTTACAAGGACCTACACACTCACTCACACACATACAGAAAATACAAGGAATATACTAGAAATAATAAATAAGATTGATAAAAGAAAATTGATAAAATAAGATAACAAAAGATCAAAATACCAGAACAAAAAAAAATACTCAGAGGAATGAAAAGAATGTACATGTAGATACTGTAGAATAAAATGTACAACCTACAATGAAATATGCATATTAAAGTGCTCATATTATGCTTTTTGGCTTTTCCCTTTCCTTTATTGTGTTATATATTTTTGTGTGTGCATGTAATAGGTTTACAAAGTGAAAAAGCCCAAAGTCCACCCCAAAGAGACTTACCATCTCCAACAGAAAACACTGTTCACAAACTGCTCCAAACAGCTCTATTGTAGTCCAGCCTTTACTTTTGTGACAAATGTGCGTCACTTTGTAACACGTTATAATGCTTGCATAGCTGCTAGCATGGCACGCCCTCATACTCTGCTTCTGACTGGCTAGTAGTCCTTACTTAGGTACTGCGCATGTGCGACTCCCAACAAAGATGGAACAGAAGTGAGATGTCTCACTCTGTAGCTAAAAAAAGAGGAGAGAGACCTAAAAAAGAGGAGCTGTAAGCAATGTGCAGTACAACAAATATATGGTGTTTTTTGAAAATGATACCATGTAAACCTATTCTGATACAACCTCTAAATACAATTATGAACCTGAAAATGAGCATACTATGAGCGCTTTAAATATGAAGTAGCCAGCGTGCAAGTAGCATAATAGTGCAATATTGTAATGTGTGAGGTAGTGAGATAGTTATCTCACACTCAGATTATTATTATTAGTTAGAGCGTAAACCGTGCCAGGTTTTGAGAAAAGTGCATTCCATCATTTGGAATCAAACAAACACATTTCCACTCTGAATCATTTTCATGACAACTTAAGCCCAGTTCAGACCAAAGATTGGCGATGAGATGAAACCGTTTTAGAACGTTGCAGAGAAAAGTTTCAGCGGTCTGAACCGGCCCGTCTCAGCTCGACTCAAACCAGCTGATGGTTCTGGCTGATGATCGCCGCGATTCAGCTGGTCGAGTCTCCAGACACCTTAGAACGTAAGAGACGTCACCTGTTTCAACAGCCAATAGAGAAGTCAGCTGGTCAAGTCAGCTACAATTAAAATGATCCATAATCCATTTTATTTCTGTTACAAACTGTTAACGGAGGCTCAACGTGCGCCCGTGAGCACGTGCAGCGGAGCGAGCTGGAGAGTGACTGATGAGAGGGAGTGCCTAGGACAAAGCCGTGAGTCAGAGAAATAAAACGTTTTCGCCAATTCATCACTAGAAATGTGACTAGCAAGTGAACAAATCTTTGGTCTCAACTGGGCTTTAAGGCTCTGACACAGCAACCCGACGGCCGACCATCGGCAGAAAAGGCAGTCGGACTGATCAGTCAGCTCCCGTCTCCCCGAGTGGGTCAAAAAAGTGCCTCGGAACACACCGAAGCCACGCCAACTTGAGCGTACGTTCTGTGCGTGCACGAGACGCAATACGTCTCCATAACAGCAAGCGGCGCTAATCTGTATTGTCGCCCAAAAAATGAAAATCGGAAATGACGGAACATCTCTCTAGACCTAGTAAACACAGAGCACGCTGTCGTCAGTCACTGTTTTTATCAGAGAGTGTTGATAGTAGTCAAGAAGGATCGTTGTTGTCATTACTCGCTGAATGGAAGAAAATACGATGGCTAATAATAAGAAAATACTGGCGTTGTCAGCTCCGGTTTTCTCATGCACTGATTCGCTAGTCAAGGGCTAGCACTCCACCAGTCAGATTGGTCATTGAGTCCTACTGCCCACTGGCCGATTCAACGAGTCAAATCGGCCAAAATGAACCCCGATGGCTCCTCCGACTGACGACGGCACGTAACACACCGAACAGACTCGAGTCACCGACATCACTAGACTGTCCGACGGCCGATAATCGGGTTGGTGTGTCAGCGCCTTTACAGACACTCCCATCCTTACAGCAGCAAGCCAGTCATGGTTTATCTCTCAGAATAGCATTATGGTTTTAGGGATTCTTTCTTTTAAAACATTTGTTTCTGTTTGTCCATTGTTTTTTTCTCTTTGTGTTTGTTTCTGTCCTCTCCTCCTGTCCGTCCATTGGATGGCATGTTGTGCCATGGTGCCTCTAGTGATCTGCAGCCTTCTCTGGACAGGGTTAGGAGTGCTAGCGCCAACTGTCTGACTCCAGACAATCATGCCCCCTCACCAGAGACTGAAAGGTACCAGCCTCTGTTCCCCACCACCCCTCCTGTAGTGCTCCAGTAGTCTCTTATCCCCTACCTTTCCCGGTCTTTGTAGTTCTTTCTCCCTTCTGAATGGTCCTACACTTGCTGAAGATATAGCTTCCCCCTTTCTCACTCTAACTAGACCCCATCGCCGTACACGCCACTTTATTATTCCAAACAGCTGTTTCACACAGCAGCTCCCATGTTTTGCCACAATCCTCAAGTTGTGTATGAAGGTGCAACGGTTTTCTAAAACTGACATGAGTAGATCATCCATTAGCAATAATAATTCATACTTTTATTTGTTCTATTGCTTAATAGGCTTGCGCTGATTGGCGATCAGATTGTATATCGACGATTGAAGAAATAATCAGCGATTGGTTTTTCCTACGCCTATAACTCAAGCGATTTTAACTAACTTACTATCAGAACTAAGTAACTAAATAATATCACCTCCAACATGGCAAATAACTACAGTTACATTACCTACGGAACAGGATTAGGGCCACATGTGAAAACATTTACTTAAGTTCTGAATTTAAAGTCAGACTTCTGAGAATGAAGTCAGAATTCTAAGTAGATTTTTAAAAGTAAGTAGAAAAAAGTCAGAATTCTATGATTAAAGTAAAAAAAAAAAACTAATTCTGATTTTATTCTCAGAATTCTGACTTTAATCTCAGAACTCAAATACATTTTTTCACACGTGGTCCTAATCCTCTTCCGTAATTACCACTAAAGGAGGCAGAGGAATAGCTAAACATTTGACACGCTGATCATCAGAGAGCCGGAGAGTGAGAGAGAGAAGCCATCGCTAACTACGTAGCTAAAGTAGCTAACAGAACTGAATAGCGTGTAAACAACTGTGGAATTAGCGAGAAAGTCGCTGAAAGAAGGAGAGAGCTGTGAGTGCTTGATTGAACTAGCGTAGGTTTAAATGTAAAGTGGATAATTAGCCGCTGTAATGAAAAATATGACAAAACCAACTGTGTCTAGCTACCGTAGCAATACGCTATCACTGTCAGCAACACAGAAGTATTGTCAAATGAAAATGTAGCTATAACGTTACGCTTACCGCTGCATGTCAGCCAAGCAGGAGGCAGGACAGCCAAGCCGGTGTAGCTAGTTTCATTGATTAAAGTGGAAGTCTCTCCACATATGCATATGTTAAAAGTACGTGTTCAATGTAGCTAGCGCTAGCCTGTCAGACAGGCAATAAGGTCACATATCGGCAATCTCGAGTACCCACGATTGGATAATTTAAAAATATAAGCGATCGCTCAAGCCTATTGCTTAACTCTGTAACAATTTAGCCAAATTTCATATCATTGAAGTATCACTTTCTGGACAACTTCGACAACCCATCAAAGATTGACTTCCTGACAACAGAATCGGTGCACCTCTTCTTGTTCACCTTACCTTATTTACTGTATCTAAAGATGAATCCCTTCACCAATCGGCCTACTTTACCCTGCTTAGCTTCACACGGTCCAGGCTGCATTGGAATCAACCCTTCAACCACTCGTGCGTCTAATTTGTTAGCTTCACTCCTTAATTATAACCAGCATAACTGTCTCCAGTGTCTTTTTTATTAACACTGAATAGGACCAGCTGTCCTGCTTTATCCAGAGATTTCTGGTGCCTGTGCTACTTTCTTGCTCAACCATCATCCACAAAAATGTATTCAAGTCTGTTTTATTGCAATACTCACATGCTATATGAATGTTGAAAGAGTTGTGGATCCCTGTAATCATTCATCCTGTCCACACTGGCTGTGAAGGGATACCTTCGTAGTGTGACTACAGTGTAAAAGATAAGGGTCAAAATACTCAGTCCTCCTTCCATTCATCTTTATCCTGGAAGTCGTGTGTAGGTTTATTGTTGGTGTTTTGTTGGCAACAAATCTGCATGCGACTGCCAGGACATTGTTGATTGTTTACAGCTAAACAAAATATACATAAAGGGAATATTGTAATCAAAAGATTTTAACTTTGGATTGCCATATACCCAGATATTTCCCTCGGGAGTTGGTGGGCACCAACACAGAGCTAAAAGAAGAGGGAATATCAGACTTTTTATTTGTTGGGTGGACCGAATAACAACTCCAAATTAAAGCTGATATTGCTCCATGTCTACTGGATGTGTAAATAGGCAAATGTTTGCTCTAACAAGTTTGCCATATCTACTTAATAAGGTGATTGTTGTTCAGTGTTCTGCTGCCCCCAAGTTGCCAAAAAATACATGTAGCCATGTCAGGCACAAAGACACGCGGACAGCTTTTCACTATGTACATACCCAATAATGGAATAGCATGGCTTTCTCATTTTGTAATGGCTTGCTGATTTGGTCATATGGGTGATATATTTTGTATGTGTACACATAGAATATCTTTGTCCCATTCCCTGCCCCGGAGACGTCCGGCAAGCCCCAGGATTCTTATCCAACATGCTTCCCCTGAAGATGACAGGTACCCTTTTGTGGACCCGCAGCCACTTCCTCTTAGAGCTTGACTAATGCCTTCAAATCTGATGCCATTATGAACCAAACCCAAACGTTTTTGTGTTAAATAATAAAAGGAGAACTATTTTTTTTACAAGGCACATCATCACCCAGTACTGACTGAAATCCTCTGGGTTCAGTTGGGTCTTATTGGGTTCAGGCAGATGTCAAGCTCTTCCTCATATTCCCAGCTGGCACCAATCTCTTTGCTGAGTTGTGATATTTCTGATTAGCTGGGAGTGAATTTGCAACCTAAACTATTCCAACTTATTCTACTCTGATCAAAGTGTAGTGAGTGACTTTATCTTGTATCAAATAAAACAAGTACAATTTAACTTACTTTAGCCTTATTTAGTGCAAATGCCTTTAAAGGAAAAGTTTTTTTTTGCTGAGAGTTTGATAAGAAGACCCATACCACTCTCATATTTGTCTGTTAAGTATGAAGTTACAGCCAGGACAAAGTTAGCTTAGCTTAGCATAAAGACTCCAATCAGGGGGAATCAACTAGCCTGGATCGGCCCAAAGGAATGGGTTAACAAACGAGACATAATGTGCTAATCAGGGAGCTGTGGAGGTACTGTTAGGACTGTGGCAGTGGATTTTGTTACCTGGAACATAGCCATAGCTGTTTTCCTCTATTTCAAGTCTGTATGCTAGGCTATGCTAATATGTCTTGGCTTTAGCTTCATATTTAACACAGATAAGAGTGTGGTATCAATCATCTTATCACTTTATTTTACCAAAATACAAGATACACTCACAAGCTATTCTTGTCACGTTTTGCAATTTAGTTTCCTATTGCTAAGCCTAAACTCCTGAGTTGTGGTCAATGAGCTGGACACAGTGAAAGTGAACATGATATACAATGTAGAACTTGTCAAAATAAAAGTCAGTGTCCTGTAGGCATAGACAAGTTCTACTTTGTTTCATACTGTGTCAATCACATCGTGTAAAGGGGGTTGCTTGTATGGGTTTTCAGCTTGTGGGTGGTGTTTTTCTGGTTTGTAATTTGTTGGAGAGTTATAGCGATAGTTTTCGTCCCTGGTTGTTGTTGCCGAACGTTTGTCTTGTTGCTTTTCTCTCCTTCCTTCGCGGTTTTTAGTTCCCTTGTTTGTTCTCTTCTGAACTAGTAGCTTGTACTGGTTTTGGTGTGAAGTCCTGCCTTGTTGAGTTTGCTTCCTGCAGTCTTTTCGAGTGTACGTTTTGTTCTGGGAATTGCATCTGCAGCTTCTGTGTGCTCGCCTTCTCCTCTCAGTCTTTAAGAAGTCTCTCTTTTTCAAGGCTTAGTGCTCAGAAATGTCCATAATTCATATCAGAAGTGTGACTGTGTGTGTGTCTGTGTGTGTGTGTGTGTGTGTGTGTGTGTGTGTGTGTGTGTGTGGCTGTGCATGTATCATCCTTGTCATCTTCATGTCCATGAATGGAGAATATGGATGCCACTTCCTACTCAAGAGACTTTAATTCACATCAGTACAAAGAAGAGGTACACACACACACACACACACACACACACACACACACACACACACACACTTACGTGTACACACACGCACACACACACAGGCACAGTTACAGATGAAGCATGAGTGTGTGACACCCCTTATTCATACCACAATCACACCATCCATCACAGCATGCCGCCTATTTCCTGTTTTCCAGATCATAAACTTGTAAGGCCAATGACAGCCCGCTGACAGAGTCAGCCTCTTCTAAATCTAAATGATGTATCCTCCATCATGCTCTCTTCCATCTCATCTATCCTTCCATATTTTTTTTCTCTTTGTGTATTGTTCCCTTTGCTCATCCACCATTCTCCAGGCAGCCTCGGACCTTGGAGATACCTGTGTGTCAGGCTCTTGGCAGGAAGCTCCCTGACAATGGCAGGTAAGGCATGTACTGTAGGCTCAGCACATGTCAAACAGTTGGTTATGAAGTCATTGGTGGGAACTTGAAATTACACGACCAACTACAAAATTCTAGTTGACTCTAATGCTGGTAGCTTTTCCAATCTGTTAGAAGCCATCTTTTTTACTGTAAGTTAGTCTCAAGCCCCATTCGTGCAGAATTAATATTACACAGTACACAGTAAGGGTGTCGCGATTTAAATCGAAAACCGATCAAAATGAGCTTTTGAAAAATTAAAAGCAGGATTGGTGTTTCCAAAGTTCTCTTTTTCTCTCTCCAACCCAGCCTATTTGCGCACATCCAAAAGAAAAAAACAACAGACACAGCGACACTTACCTGGTAGCATGCAGCTAAAGACACAGGGTAATGTAAGCTTACCGGTAGCCTGCAGCTAAAGACACAGGGTAACGTAAGCTTACCGGTAGCCTGCAGCTAAAGACACAGGGTAACATAAGCTTACTGGTAGCCTGCAGCTAAAGACACAGGGTAATGTAAGCTTACCGGTAGCCTGCAGCTTGACTTTTCCAGACTCAATGGCCGCTGCCAGAGTCGGAGGTGGCAGAGAAACAACAGAAAATCCTCCTGCTTCCCTGAAGTCACCTGCGTGGCAACATTTTTGCCTTCCCTGTGAGTGAGTTATATAAACTTACAACAAAGGTAAAGCACAGGGGCTCCAACGAACTTCATGATGTATACATGTGCACCTCGTTAAACTAATGGTGCTTTCAATTGCACCTCATAAACTCTGAGAAACTCAAACTGTTGTTTTGGAGAATCGCGACACCCCTATTACAGAGGGATGTGGAGAATAAAATATTCACCGTGCTCCGCTTTAATTTAACTTATAGTTCTGGACAGCATTTTTACCCTCAGGAAATTACAGGATATAGTTGTAATACACATGGACAATCCACAGGACAAAGCCAAAAAGAGAAAAAAACAAAAACCTCCCCAAGGGGAGCGCGGGAGAGGTCAAGGGGAGTCGCAGAGGGAGAGACTTGAGGCAAAGAGACGGTGTGAGGTGAATTTGAATCAAAATTCTACATGAAACACATATTGATATCATTCACTGTGACTTACGCTTCCTGAGGATATCATTATTTATGATTTCATTGCAAATAAACATCCATAAATCTACATAGAATTTTTAGAATACCAGTATCTTGCTCTCCAATAGTTTTTTATGTTATCATATTGGTTCCCAAATAGACCTATGTTGGAGTTGAAATTGGATTAGAATTTATTTTTACTTCCTCCATTTTCACACATATAGTAAAATAGTTAATAAAGTGCAAGGACAAGCAGTTCTTCACACGGAGAAAACTCAGATTCACTTTAAAATACTAGGACTTTGCCAGTTTGCGTACCCTGGAAATCCAGAGTTTTTGTGAGAGCACAATTTGAATTTGCTTAGCGAGTCACTGTGGCATTCAGTAATGATGCTCATTAATTATGCCCTTGTAGCCGAGCTGCACCAATCACATTGGTGTATCTGATATAGGCGGGCTAAACAGATGACGACAGCGCTGCAACGTCGAAGTCATTAGTAAACATTGCAAGATGGCTACGGATGAACACCAGTTGTTTGAAATGGCTTTAGATTTGGCTTTTTATCTAAAAGAGGAACAGAAGACAGCGCTCAAATCGTTCCTTTGCAAGAAGGATGTTTTTGCTGTTTTGCCAACTGGATACGGCAAGAGTTTAATCTACCTGTTAGCTCCGCTGGTAGCTAAGCGTATGGTTCTGGATACATCACCCTGTGTATTGTTGTGATTGGTCGTAGTGTTATTCAATTGCGTGCAGTGAGATTTTCAACTACATGCTTGGTGCTGCCCCTTGAGTTGGGCCATTTTCATTACTCATTGCCAGACCCTTAATCTTTCTGATTTGGGTCTGGATTTCCAGGCTACAGTTTGCCTGTAATTAATACTGGGATGTGGGTGACGAATTACCCACATACATACATACACGCTCCGGACAAGATTAAAATCGCTGACCAACGTAGGAAATCACATCACCTTCCCAAGAGATTAATGCAGTCCGAATGGGGCTTTAGGTTAAAGCAGGAATTCTGAATCTTTTCCTGTTATGGCCATTCACACAATACACCATGGACCTCGTTTGATAGTGGAAAGGTAAACATGTGTTGGTATATCACTGCAGATGAAGCAGATTTGAATTATGATTTATGTATTCTGAGGCATGTAGTTCATAGTTCATACCCAAATAAATTCAGCCAAGTATTAAAGCACAGGACCAGCTTGAATTTCTCCCCAGCCACACAAAAACGTGCTGCGGAGGTCCACTTAGATCCGCCGTCATTTTGCGTCAACCAGCTCCGAGCTACGTGCATTGGCCCAACAGAGGAAAGCCAAACACCGTTCATCTAAACACAGTGCCCACACAAAGATGACTAAGAGCTGGCCCAAATGGAAAAAGTATCCATTTTAGCACAGTGTTGCTAAATGCTAATGTCAGTATGCTAACATGCTGATGTTTAGCAGGTATAATGTTTATGATTGTCACGGCATAACCACAACCCTGGGAAAACTTGATACTATCGCTACGTCTATGGCTTCCAGAGTTTTGTTAGCCCGCACATATGAAACTACAGAACTGAGCGCTAGCCCGCCAGGCCGAAAGTAGAGGTTGCAAGGCCAACCTCTTGTCATAGCTGGGGTGTCGCTTTGCTCCGTCTTCCCACCAGCTCACTCCTTGCTATGGCGCTAATCAGCCAGACACGCCATTTCATGGCACGACAGTTCATTTATAGACATTTAAGACACGACAAACCTTTACCACAACTTGATGGGGAAAAAGGAAAATTTTCGTCACGACATTTAGAAGCACGTGTCTGTCTTCCAAAAAAACGACTGGCACCCCAGTCTGTTCGTCAACTGCCGCTTTTGTAAACTCCTACCGCCCTGTGACGCAGGTAGGCCAAACCCACCTCAGCCTGGCAAACAATAGGAAACGATTGTGCCGTGACAATGTTCTTACCATGTTAGCATACATTTGCTAATTAGCACTCAACACAAAGTAGGCTACATTTACGGATGACCGGAATGAGTTTTTCAGGTATTCGGTCATAAACTAAAGGATTGGGCAAACTAAAATGTTGACCTGGTGGTAGTGTAATATTAAAAGTTATTACAATTCATCTTGTGGAGGACTTGAAGGTCTGTATCGAACTAAATGGCAATCCATCCAATTGTTTTCAAGACATTTCACTTGATTGTCACATAATTTGGATGACTTTTTTTTTTTTGTCTTCCATTTTCCTCAATCCCATCTTTCTTCCCGTTTTTGTTCCTGCATGCTGCTGCTTCCACACTGTGTTGCGGGGCTTTGGGTTTGTATGGCACACTGCGCGCGTGTGTGTGTTTGTGTCTGTACCAGAATCAAGCCCACCTCCATCTTAAGGGGCTCCAGAGGAAAGAAGCCCCCTCTGCAGCCCCTTGGTAAGGGGATTCCCCTTGAATGAGTGCCCCAAGCCCAACCCATTGACAGAGGCAGATTTACTAGAGATACTGTGGTGGAGAGGAACAAGACTGGGCTGCTCTCTCACTCCTTCATACGTTCACCTGTTTGTGTTTGTTTTTTGCCACATCACAGCCTTGGGCGCTGCTGCTGTTGTGTGTTTGTGGATGTATATGTAGCTGTACAGTATATGTGTTGTGTGGATATATCTGGGCACTCACAGGTCATTGTTTAGTCATTTCTGAGCGGATGTGTAAGTGTTAAGTTTTTGAGTGGATGCTAACAGGGGCAGAGCCAGATGTTGTAAACATTCGGGGCTAATTAAGCCATATAAGAATGCCGTAAAATCTGTACATCATGGGAAAAACGTGATAAAATTGTTCTCAAACTGTCTTCATCATTCTGAAACCAGAACACAGATCAGAGAGACTGAGGGGATGTGACACAAAGTTGAAGTTATTTTAAAAACCTGAAAGATTGAGGGCTTTTGAGAAAACATTTGTTGCTGCAGCACCAGAAACCACCCCTTCCCTTTGCCCCTGAATGTTAAATGCCCGTTTTGCATATTTTGGTCTGTTACAACATTCCTCAAATAACATCTGAAAAAGTGTAATGGAATTGTAACAAAATTCATAGATTAAGCAGCAGTATATTATTCTCCTGCCGTATTGTGAGTATAATGGCAGAGTCGATAATTAAAATGCTTTATACAATGCAACTGTTGATGCATCCATGTAAATGAATGAAAATGATATCGACATTTTTAAACATTTAATACACAATGGAATAATGAAATGATATTTGTTTTTTGAGAACATGTGATTGATCGGATTGGAGCAAAATGCAAAAAGACATGGAATTGACAAACTATTGGTAATTCACTGTGAAATAGGAAATGCAGGTTTCCTGAATAGCCCCTGTTATCTGGTCTGTTGTGAGAATGGATTACAGTGAATGGATGTCTGCAGATGTGGTGGGATTTGTGCTTGAAGGCTTCCACCTTCGCTATGTGTTCTTGTGTTATTTGCTGCTCTTTCTGCAACAGGATCCCTCACCATCAACCCCTGAACAAGCTTCACTTTTTCTTCACTCTGAGAATATGTTGTTGATACTGATTTCTCACTAAACTTTGCTATGCTTTCATTTTCCACAACTGATGCTTTTCCCATAGCGACATTCTGTCACTTCATTTTCCGTGCAACTTTATATATGATACTACACGTTTTAAGACAAGAAAAATTAAATGCAGTGGCAGTTCTAGACCATTTTAAATGGAGGGTCCAGGCTAGGGCCACATGCGATTTTAGGGGAACCAAATATATTAAGCACAAGTGTTACATACCACCAACCCTCAATAGATTTGGTTCTACAACAGGCCAACAATACACATATAACAATAAAACACAAGAAAACTCATTCCTACATTTTATGTATCACTGTACATGAATAATATTCTTTAGGGATAAATGTGGGGTTAAAAATGTATGACAGTATTTGCCACAGTTAGGGAGGCCAGAGGGGGGTCGAGGCTTAATATAACGACCCCCACCTCTAGAACCGCCCCTGATGAAATGACAGCAGGTTCCATTGGTTAATAGCTGTGTGTTCTGTTCAGTTTTTGTCTTCCTTCAGGTGAATTTCAACCACTTGTCATGTCAAAACTATACTGTCTGAATAGGATTAACTCGGGAAATCCAACCAGAAGGGGACCGGTGCTGCAGTGCACAACCTGGATCACAAACTATATTGACTTTAATTTCATTTTCTCTCCATTCTTTTCATCCTTGCTTTCGTTCATTCTTTTTCTCACCCCTCTCTTTATTTTGTGTCAGGGGCCACCTCCAAGGTGGTGCGTCTCTTTCCTCCTCAGTGACGTCCTCCTCAGCCCGCCGATCGAGGCAACTCCCACAGCTTCCCCCCCAGAGCAGCACCGTAGAACAAGGTATGTGCTGTTGTCTTGGGCACTAAACCCATGCTGCAGCCACAGTAAAAACAAACGCAGACAGCATGTACAAACAAGAGATACTGTTCAATACCATACAACAGACCGTACTATGGTCCAGATGGTGTATAAAACCCAACATGGTGTAATGCAATGCATTAGTTAAACATTACTCAAAATAAATAATTAATTAAATAATAATTTAATAAATAATTGTCTATACCAGACACACACACACAGACATTTTTATTTATTTTTTCCCAGCTATCCCCTATGGAAGAGGATAAGGGCCACATGTGAAAAAATGTTATTTGTGTTCTGATGCTGCGTTCCAGACAAATTTTTTAGCCCGTAAGTTACAACTTCAAGTCACGACTAACGACTTGGTAGCGTTCCAGGCAAAGTCACCACAAACCCTTCTAGCTAGCGTTAGCATTAGCTAGCAGCTACCTACCGTTGACGGTAGCTAGCGCTAGCTGATACTAGTGATTTCTAGTCGGTAACATATTTTGGGCTTCATTTAATAAACATAACCTGTACACAATCGTATGTGTATTGTTTTGATTACAATGTGCGGAATTACTTTACGTTGCCTATTTATGTCTATTTATTTCTATTTCTCACTGTTAATCACCAGCGTCTGTACAGCATCAACAGGGGTCGACATTGTTGTTTATGTGTGTGTGACGTCAAAAACTGTAAGTGGGAGTACAACGATCTGGTACAAGTTCACAAGTAGTAAGTTACGGGTTTGACTGCCGTTCCAGGGCACTTTCACGGGTAGAAGGTTGTGAAAACACGAGTTACGGGTTGCCTGCAACGCAGCATGAGTTTTATTCTTTTCTCACCATTCTGACTTTTTTCTCGGAATTCTAAGATTAAAGTCAGAATTCTGACTTTTTTTAAAAGTCTAATTTAAAAAAAAAAATACAAATAAAAAAATAAATAATAAATAAAAAAAAGTCAGAATTCTGAGATTAACTGCTAGTGGAAAAATAGTCCTATGACTGCAACTGCTACTATTTACAAAAATGTTACACTCACTGTTTGACCTGAATGAGGCAAGATTAATGAATACAGATTGATTACCTGTCCATGCTGAGAGGTGACATCAGTGTTACTGGTTCCATCTTTTTCAGGAGTGAAGGTTTACGTTCTGCAATGTGCAGTGCAGTGTCGGATTAAGTGGGAGTTTATTGAGTTCTGGCAGGGCTGTCCTCGACTAAATAAATTCTTAGTCGACTAACACTCGCATGATTTTGTCCAAGAATCGATTAGTTGATTTAATCAAGTGTTTCCCACAAAGAATCATGCAAAAGCACCACTTTAAATCTTGTGTTTAGCAGAGACGTGCTCATAAGTTCCTTGGAAATAAGTCATTCAGCATGAAAAAGGCACAAAAATGACTAATCGACTAAAGAAATCTTAGTTGGCTAAGACCAAAACAACCAACTGAGTTTCTTGTATTTTGTGTGTGTGTGTGTGTGTGTGTGTGTGTGTGTGTGTAGCCCTGGTAGCAGAGGAGTGTGTTCGTCAGCTCCAGATGAGGGTTCATTCCAACCGGGCGTCAGCTGCTGTCACCACCTCCAGCCAGCAGGACCTGGACCGAGCCCTCAAGAACAAACGGGAGGTGGGCCACAAATATGTAAACTTGCCCTATTGAAACTGAAGGAATTTTTCTTTTTTTCTGCAAACGAATCACCTTTTTGAGGGGCTTAACATACTCAAAAACTCACCAAAATTGACGGTCGCATCAAGCCTGGTGAAAATGTACGTATTGTAAGGGTTTCGGGAATAAGCGCACAAAAATTACTCGCTAGCGCCCACTACAATATTTAACAAATTGAGCCCCTGCAGTACGTTGTACGTGGTACACATATGTAGCATGTCAAGATGTACAAAAAAGCTCATTGGAGCCTCATTCATATGATTTAATACCACATTTTTGAATTAAATAGCAGAAATTGTGAATTATTTTGACTAATAGTTAAGATCAGAGGAAGAGTTTTGTCAAAGTTTAGTCAGGATACTGTTTTGAAACCATTTAAAACCTTTTTCTCAAATGCTATGAAACTAAATAAAACCATTTTTACTTGCGAAATGTGTTGTATGGGACCGACCATGTTATTTTGGGGCAATTTGGTTGAAAGAAAACCAAATTTCCGACATAGAAACTTTGAAAAGAGATCAAATTCGACCCGAGGACAACACAAGGGTTTAAACTAACTCATCAGGAGAATGGAACGGGACTATGAGGGTTCCAGGCAGAGAGCATGAGCCATAATGTTGCTCAAGTGCGTCGCAATGAATTGCATTTACTGTCTAAGAAAGTAATAAATTATCTTACAGTAATGGTGAAGACCACTCAATAAAATGAATTGGTTCCAGCTGGGCAGTCACTGAAGAATGCACCTAGCACCTAAAATACAGAAGTGTATAATCTATACTGGCTGCTTTTCCTATCCCTAACTTACAGAGAACTGACAGTTTAATGGCCATATCCTGACTTTCACACGTCCACATGCCAGTAGTTTCACTTTTTTTGCATGCATCATGTCAGTGCTGTCTTTGTGATGCATCACGCCATCCTCCAACTGACTGAATGTGAAATGATTTAAATCTGACGGTATAGATCATCAGCACAAAGTGACTAAAAGTGCCAGTAATGCTATGATATGGATGAAAACGTGTAGCAGGCTTAATCATTTTGAGATTTACAATAGCTTTTTAAATCTGTTACAAAATCTGAATTGTTAATGTCTGCAGAACAGATAGGGGTTTGTCTGATACTAATACTTAGTATGTTTAAATAGTGTCTTTCCAAATGTGGAAAAGTGTCTGCAACAGCATTGTGATCATGGAATGACAGGAACTCTCCTTTAAAACTAACAATATCAATACTTATAATGTGATATAACCAATGAGACTGTGCCATTACAATCCATTAAGGTTATGGGCTTCCTGTAGACCACCATTGTACTAAGACTTTAAACAAAAAAATACTAGTGTATCATTAATTTGACAATATACTAAATGTAATGATTATGATGAATTGCATTTAAGCTAGATGGGAAAAATTAATATTGCAATAAGCGGCATTGTGGCAACTTTGAAAGCCGTACACACCCTTGGAACACCCACACAGGCATTTTTAGTTATTTGCCTAACTTATTAAACATCTTCTGAGGGCTGTATCACCATACAGCCCTCAGAAGATGATCTCCCTGAGTTTCTGACAGTCCTTTTCTGAATTAGACATTTTGACTTGGCATTGCTGGAAAATCACAGGTGTAATTGGTGACCGTAACGATGGCTTAGTTCCATTAAAACGTGCAATCAGCCAGGGAGTCAGAATTCACAACGATACGGCACGATACAATACGATACCTTACGATTCGACACAATACAATACGATACCATACGATACAATACAATACGATATGACATGATACGATACAATGCGATACCATACAATACGGCACGATACAATACGATACCATACAATATGGTACCATACGATACGATACAACACAACACGATACCATACCATACGATGCGATACAATATGATATGACACGATACGATACCATACAGTACGGCACGATACGATACAATACGATACGACACAATATGATACAATACGGAACCATACCATACGACACGATATGATACAATACGATACGACACAATACGGAACCATACCATACGACACGATACGATACAATACTATACAATCCAACACAATACGACATGACACGATACAATACAATACGGTATCATACGATACCATACGATACAATTTGATATGATAGTACTATATTGTCAATTTACACTGTAATTCATTTTGCGTTTCTGAGCAGCTCCGCTCAAAAAAAGAGGGGAAAAAGTACACCCTCTACAAGTTATACAACAATTACACATATAGTACATATGAATTATAATTAGATCTTGGTAGAAACACGCTGCATGCTTATTGGCTTACTGACGCTGATTTATTCTTTAGGTATTGAAATTTGGTATTGAATGACGAGGCATTTTTCGATACTCGATACTAAGGAGGCAATTCGGTCAGTGCCTAAAAAGTAAAATTGTATTCAGTATCCAGCCCTAGTGCTAGTATAGCAACATTTTATGTGATATCTGTTTCCTGCAGCTCTACAAGGACCAGAGAAGGAGCAGTGAGAACATTTCCCATAAGTCCTCAGACAGTGATGTCAGCGACGTGTCAGCCATCTCTCGAACCAGCAGTGCCTCTCGCATCAGTAGCACCAGCTACATGTCCATCCAATCAGAGAGACCCCGGGGACGCTTCAGGTACACACACATACTCTACAATAACTTTGCTTTTATTGTGTATTATTGCTACAGGGTTACTTTTCAGTCAAGGAATAATTAAAGCATTAAAAGCTGTCTTTTACAGAGCTATTTTATCATGGAATAATCTCCCAAGTAACATACATTTTATCAAAGGAAAGGAAAGTTAATAAAAACAACCTCAAATCTCACCTTTACTTAAATTCTTATCTTGAGGTTTTATAGCTTATTTTCTTTTGTTGTCTTAAATATTTGTTCTCCAATTCTTTGTCTTTGTGAGCTACTTAGATGTTAGCTCTAAACTTGTGTTGTGTAATATAGTGTAATGTAATTTTGTTTATAGAAAAGAAAAATATCTTAGGTTTTTGTTGTTGTTTCCTTGTTATTAAGTTTAAAGGCCCTGACACACCAAGCCGTCGGCCGGCGACTAGTGGCAATGGCGGCCGCCTGGTCGCCTTTGTCTGGGCCAAAGATTTGCACTGGAACACACCGCACAGGGGACTACAGATGAAAAAAAGCCTTTTGGCTAATTCTGGCTTTTTTTAACCCATGGGAAATAATGTGTTTTATTAATTGCACTGTCCCCTTTTATAAAATAAACTGAACTAAAAAAAAGAAACGACGGCCAAGTACCACGTACGTTCTGCGCCTGCGTGAGAGGAAATAACTCCATACCAGCAGGCGGTGGTAATCTATTCGTCATTCAAAAAGGGAAACCCGATACCGTTGCTGTGATACCAACAACAAATAGCGTTTGCTCTCACTCCCCGCCGGGAAGACAGTTGTACCGGGAGAAGGCTAATCAGACAGTGCCTCTCCCGGGCTGTCATCCGTTCTCTCGGCAAAAAAGTCTCCCTACAGTGGGATGCGACCGAACGGCCGGCTGCTGCTCGTTAGCTAAAGTTAGCTTGCTAATTTCACCCACCCTACGTGCCTTCATCATACACTGGTTACTGAAAATTAGCCAAACTAATGTATCACTCATCTGGCGATAGCAATGTGCTTTCCTACGATGTGACAAGAGCGTGTGAATTCAACATTAAGTTGTTACATTTTACTAATTTAGAGGCTGGCTGGCTGGCTGGTACGGTAGCTAGCTTGCTAGGGGGGTAATTGTTTAGTGGTGCAGAGAGAGAGAGAGAGGTCTATTTGGTCTTTAGCTATAGTAAATACCATGGTATAAGATATTAGTTTATTAACGTTAGTTTGTTTTGTAATGTGTAGGTATTTAGAGATCTTTTAAAAGACATGTTATTGTTGGAATAAATATACCTACACAAGTAGAAGTATATCTTGTTATACGAATTCCAATAGTTCGAACCTGTGTGTTTTTCAAAGGAACATGCAAACGTAATTTTTTACCAGTTTTGAAAGCTCTTATGTGTATCGGATTGATCAGATGAGATGAAAAATGAAAGGAGCCTTGCGTGTGCCTGTCACAGTCGTTTGTTTGTTTTCCAATCAGATGAATTGTTCGGCCGATGGCTGACGACCACCGACGCCAATTCAACATCAATTCAATCAGCCGAAAAAAGGCCAACGAGAGCCGACGGTGCGGGACACACCGCACAAACTAGAACCAACGTCCGGTGGTTGGCTTGGTGTGTCAGAGCCTTAAGGTTGCTTTCACACCTACCTCGTTTGGTCAATTTAAAACAAACCCTTGAGCATTTGCTCCGATAGTCCGGTTGGTTTGGGCTGGTGTGAAAGCTCATCCCAACTCTGGTGCGGATCAAACAAAAGAAGTCTGGTTGAAAACATGGGTCTCGGTTCGCTTCCAAGTGAACTAGAGTTCGGTTTAGAAACACTAAAGCAGAACCAGAAAACCCAAGACGTTATAAATTTGGTGTTGCTCCATTATTTTTGGGACCAGAAGTGTCGGCGAGTTTCACTTGGATATTCTGTCCAATAAACAAGCATTGCGATCTCGATCACTTGACGTTTGTTTACAGTGTTTGGTGCGTTTGACAAAGTGTAGTGTGAAAGCAAACCGAACCAAATGAAAAATGCAACAATGTTGCAACTTTACCCCCAAATGTCCACCGAACTATAGGTGTGAAAGTGCCCTTTATACTTGTCAGAGTTTGTTATGTTTCTTTTATTTTCCTGTATGTGTCATGTAATGTTTTAATATTGTCTGATTTAATGTTGTTTTGGACCCCAGGAAGACTAGCTGGTCGTCTAGGTTTAAGCTAATCTTTATAATACACTTAAACCTAAGGCCAGTCTTGTATAAAGTACTTGAAAGCAATACTTGAAGTATCGTACCAGAAAATGACTTTGGTAGAAGTTAAAGTCACCTTTTAGAATATTACTTGAGTAAAAGTATTTACTGTACTTCATTTTTAGAAGTAAAAGTAAAGAAAAACTTTATTGTGGCTTCCTTATAGTGAAGCATAATATTCAGGGTTTCCACACCTTGTTAAACATCAAATTGTCTGCCATCAACAAAGAGAAAAACCAAAACTGAATTTTCATTTCTCGTGAGGAAGAATCTTTCACTCCAACGTACAAAAACACTTCTTGCAAGAAATATAAAGAACAAAGTAAAGTACAGATCGTGAAAATTCTACTTAAATACAGTAACAAAGTATTTGTACCTCCTTACATCACAACGCTGCCTAAGTCATATAAAAAACACATAGTTGTGGGTGACGTGTTTTATTTATTTTTTTAAAGATTTCTTTTGGCATTTTAGACCTTTATTTTTGTAGGACAGCTGAAGACATGAAAGGGGAGAAAGAGGGGGAATGACATGCAGCAAAGGGCCGCAGGTCGGAGTCGAACCCTCAGCTGCTGCGTCGAGGAGTAAACCTCCATATATGGGCGCGCGCTCTACCAGGTCGCTACTCAGTGCGCCCTGGGTGATGTGTTTTGATTCTCAGCAGGGCCATGCGCGCAACGGGCCGCCACATGATGAAGAGCACCAGCGTGAGCGGTGAGATCTACGGCATGGAGCACACCGACGGCAGCCAATCAGACACAGCGCTCGGGAGCCTGGGAAGCGGGATCAAGAAGCGACGCTCGAGCCTCAGCCAACGTGTTGTTGCCATCCTGCCATCCAGACGCAGCCGGAGTACCTCACAACTCAGCCAGACAGGTCAGAGAACACACCGACTGACTGAGAAATCATCACACATGCATCTTGAGTGACCACTCGTCTCTGGAGCGGGAATAAGAGCAGGTGGGCGGGTGTCAGATCTGTGCAGAGCACCGGAACAAAAACACAGACAAATCACAGACAGTATGATAATAACATCCAAAACACAAGATCCAAAATACTAATGTTTAAAGATACATTAAACGGCAGAATACCCAGAACTACCTATTACGTCGTGGATATAACCAGGGTGCGATTTGTGAAAAAAGAATTGACTCCCCTTTCCAATACCATGGATATAGAGCCACTCGGCCAGCCATGCCAAAACACTTAATTATGAACTCCAATATTCAATGGAAAATAATCTTAAAATAAAATAGCACAACGTGGCGTCAACAGAAAACACAGAGCTTTCAAGCCGGAGAGCGGCGTTCACTTTGCGGCGAAAACAAAATACTTTTACCCACACAAACCACGATCTTTTTCCTAAACTCACCTAGTCGTTTTGGTGCCTAAACTTAACAGTCATCCCCGCATGACGCTCACTTTTTCTGGCTAAACTCCACTACCACGGCCCCTGAAAGGACCGACATCTGGCGGTGCCTGTAGCCGGCTCACAGTCACCTGTTGGCGGCTAAACAACTGCCGCTGGTAGCCGGCGTCCCGGAGCTCTGTAGCGGCTAAATACAACCAGCAACTGCTGCTCGGAACATTTGATGTGTTCACGATACAGCGCTTTACTTAGTTTTAAATAATTATATTTTAAGTAGGGCTGTCAAACGATTAATTTTTTTTTAATCGCGATTAATCGCTGAATTTCTATAGTTAATCGTGATTAATCACATATTTTATCACATCACAAAATTCTATTATTTTGCATTTCAGAACTGTTTTTAAGTACATATTAACAATGGAAAGCAATTCTTACCAGTGTATCTTGATTGGGAATCAAATGAATGCAAAGAAAGTTACTTTATGAACTTGATTTTAAGATTTGTAATTATTTATTTACTGTGTAAACAAAAGAAAAATGTGTGAATCTGTCATTATTGCACAATTCCTCCAAGTACCTAACTAAAAAAACAAAAAATCCCTATCCTTACTAGAGTCAATATAGTGTTTAGTAACTCCTAAATAATGTTGATTACTCACTGACGTCCAGTGATCACCGGTTAATGAGACAGCGTTTCATCCTCCATCATGCCTGCAGCCTGCAGCAGCAGGATGTGTTATGAGGAAGTATGGCAGCTTGATGATAAGTAACGGTGCTGCAAAGGGTCAAAATAGTAGCCTGTTAGGTACGACACAAAGCCGAGTGAAGTGTAAAATAAATTAATAAATACCGGCATGCGATTAAAAAAAATTAACGCGTTATGCTCGTCCCTTAATCGCATCGCGATTAACACGTTAATGCTGACAGCCCTAATTTTAAGTATATAATATATGGTCTATTGATGAAGTAGCATTGATCACTTTGAGGGGCAGGGGGGTTACATTTTGTCCCCACCGGGGATACAAATAATTCAGCAGAGGCAGAGATATGTAAGACCAGAAAGGGAGAAATCCCACGGTCCTTCAATGTGGCCCAGGACACATTCACATGCTGCGTCTGAAATTCCATACTAACATGCTATTTACAGTGTGTGAGTATGACCGAAACCTAAGTATGAAACCAATAGTGTGCGAATTGCATACTATTTCTTGTAAAATATTGCAGTATGCAAAACTGGACACTATGCCGGCATAACTATCCCACAATGCAATGCAGTAGTAGTGACAACGTTCATAACAGACAAACAGACAGAAACCAAGGAGCTCTTTAACATCAGTAACGCTCTAATTTACATTTCCACATATTTAAACGACAGTAATTTTTCAGTAATTTAAGCATTACCTGGCGATGCCGCTAGAGCGGAGCTCGGCAGGGGTTACCATGGTTACGCGTCTTCAACGGCAATGAGGCTCTCAGCAAGTGACGTTGAAAATTACGGCTTAGTGCGTCAGAAAAGATACACACTACTGTTTATTTACACAAAAGTACGTTGAACGATGGCATACATCTTGAGTGTGTAGTGCAGAGTATGCGATTTCGGACGCAACCATACACACTGCTAAAAGAATGTTAAATTAACAAACAAATGCGTCATGGGTGCATTATTAATGGATTGGATGCATTTTTAATCGATACAGAAACACACTGGTCACTTAAAGCTTTAGTGCGTTAACTTTTTTTATATTAATGAACGTTCGTTTCATTCAAGCCATTTCCAAATGAGTTGCTAAAACGCTAATTAAGACTATCAGCTCCACACAACTCTCTCTGTATTTCTCAGTGTGACTATGTTCGGAAGGTTGTGTCATCCGGTGACTTTCGTGGCAGAAACTCGAGTGAAGATAAATATCTCTTCTAAAGAGTCCGTCATGTTTAATCCTCCATGTCCTCCTTGGCTACTAGCAACTGGGTGCAGGACGGGTGGGGGGGTGTTGCGTGATCATGGAAGGCTTGTATCATGTGGACGTCATTACATAGAATTCCTCATGGGGGCGACAGAAACTACGCACCGTAGCTTTAATGACAAAAACACACACTCACATACTGTAAATAGAGACTTCAGTGCAGATGGACAACAACCTGTAGGTCCCATTTTAATCATTGTATCCAGTGTTGCTGTTGTTTCTGATGATGATGTTGCTGTTGTTTATTGGTTTTGTTGTTGTTGTGTGTGTTATTTCAGAGGCGGCGGGTAAGGCGGCGGACAGACAGAAAGGTAAAGCAATAGTTAGACGGACAGACAGTTTGAAAGGAAGACAGTCAGACACTGTAAGACAGGAAGAAAGGTGAACTGTACTTTACTTCAGGGCATGCTTCGAAGGATTTATAGGTGCCATTAATGTGAATTGTTGGTGCATGATAAACCAAGCAAGGTATTCTATCATATAGCAGGATTAAATACATTATTTAGCCCCTACATCTTTTCTAATTACATTGAAAGTTGTTAAATAATCAGTGGTGGAATGTACTAAGTACATTTACTCAAGTACTGTACTTAAGTAACAATGTTGAGGTATGTCATGTCACTTTCTACTTCTACTCCACTACATTTCAGAGAGAAATATTGTACTTTTTACTCCACTACATTCATCTGAGAGCTTTGGTTACTAGTTACTTTACAGATTAAGATTCTTGCTTACCAAACACATAAAAAACAGTGTTGTATTATAAAGTTGATTGTAGTTGATTGACAGAACTGTTTCCAGTTTCTAAAATGTGAGGATTTTTCTGCATTGAGTACCTTAACTTTGAATACTTTAAGTACATTTTCCTGGTGATACATATTTTTACTTAAGTAACATTTTCAATACAGGACTTTTACTTTTACTTTTTTTACAGTATGGTATTAGTACTTTTACTTAAGAAAAGGATCTGAATACTTCTTCCACCACTGTAAATAATAAGCTTCACAATACACTTTCAAAGGTTTTTAGAGACACAGATGCAGACAAAATAGACCAAACTCAGGCAAACACAGAGCCATAGAGAGAGAATGAAAGCAAGGGAGAGTTGTAGTTCTTGTTAGACAGGTAAAGGTTCCCAGCACCTCCAGCCCTTCCTGAACTCTGTCTCTGGCACGCTTCCTTACTCCACCCTCTTCTGTCACCATTGTGTTCAGTTCCTCAAGAAGCCTGGCTGAATCAAACACCTTTTTCTCAATAGTGTGATTGTTGCAACGGATCTGCCTTTTCATTTTCACTGCTTTCATTTCACTTACCAAAAGAAAGTAAATCTGAAACACTGGCAGTCTTTTTGCGTGGACTGAAAAGATGTCTTGTGGTCATGATAAAAGGCTTTAGAAAGAAATCTGTGTGCACTGTATGGCTTTTATAACCATCCGAGTTTTCCCTTCACTTCCCTGCCTAACATTCCAGATTGGGGTGGATTGACTACGCCATGTTATATTCCTGCAGTGACCTCATCACCTATAAATAACAATAGACATTCCTTCCCAATTTTCCAAAAATGACGTGCGATTTTATACACAAAAACTTTATCTAGCCTCCTGAAGATTGCTATGTATGTATCTTCTACAGAAATTATGTTTTGAGATGTTGCTGAGGTCACGGTGGGATATTAATTTGCATGGGATGGCCTGCATATTGATGAATAGAATATATAGTTATCAGGCTTGTCAGAGTTACTACCTGGAATTTAGTGCCTGAAATGGGCCAATACTCACCAGTACTGAATACTGGCACTTTTGATTTTTGTCCACATGTAAGGGTACACGTACCCTTACTTTTAATTGTTATTAACAGTATTATTAAAAGGCTGATATTTATACTAAAATAGGCTATAAATCATGAATTATTGGGGGAAAAAACAATGTGTGAGTGCTGTCCTAACTGACGTTATATATTATCATACACATTAAGGATCCAGCAGCCAGCCTTCAAAGTTTTTTTTCTATGTGAGTTGAGTGCGTTTTATTTCTTATTTTTTTGGGGGGGAAACATTTAATTCGATATGAAATCCGACATTCATCACCTCAATATAGCCCGAATGGAATGATCATTTGTTTCATAACCACAATTTCATACACTACAAACGATTCAACTGTTAGATTGGTAGTTGAATCAGGCTCCTTAGGTCGTATCTTTCATAGTCGCCTATTTGGGGTCACCCCTACAAGTTATACGTATGAATATACTGCTGAATCTGGCAAGCTTTTTTGGTCAAATTCAGGCACTGCTTGGATTAATGCAAAAGGTATGACTGGAAATATAATTTTGAGTTTTGGGTGGGTATGACATGAGATGCCTGATAACTGATAATAGCCTTTCTTAAAATGGCACATGCAAAGTCTATTTGTTTAACGCCTCTTTTCTGCCTTGTGCAGCGGCTTCAGCAGGTAAGAAGGTGGGCAAAGGCGGCAGCAGCATCCAGAGGAGCGTGGAGACGGGCATGGCTGTGGAATACCCGCGGGGAGGTTCGGGCATGAACCGGCAGGCCAGCAGAGAGTCGACTGATGGCAGCATGAACAGCTACAGCTCTGAGGGGAAGTACGTACACACTAAAAGATAGACCTACATGTGGACACAGAATGCATGTTGTGTGGACTATATGTGCAGTGTGCTGAATCACATTGTGAGAGCTTCACAAAGAAAAGTGTCTTTGGAAGGGGTGTCACAATTTCCATTTAAACTCGAAAATTGATAGAAAGGAGCTTTTGTTTTCGACTATCGTAATCACTTATCGCTTACTTTCGCACGTCCGATGAAAAAAACTACAAGAGACACAGCGTAGCTTACTGGCTGGTAGCATGCAGCTAAATACACAGGTAACGTTAGCTTATTGGCTGGTAGCATGCAGCCTAAAGACACAGGGTAGTGTTAGCTTACCGGCGGGTAGCCTTCAGCTATAGACACAGGGTAACGTTACCTTATAGGCTGATAGCCTCCAGCTAAAGACACAGGGTAATGTTAGCTACCAACTGGTTGCATGCAGCTAAAGACACAAGTAATGTTAGCTTACCGGCTGTTAGCCTGCAGCTAAAGACATAGGGTAATGTTAGTTGACCGACTGATAGCATGCAGCTAAAGACACAGGGTAGCATTAGCTTACCGGCGGGTAGCCTGCAGCTAAAGACACAGGGTAACGTTAGCTTAACAGCTGGTAGCATGCAGCCTAAAGACACAGGGTAGTGTTAGCTTACCGGCGGGTAGCCTTCAGCTATAGACACAGGGTAACGTTACCTTACAGGCTGATAGGCTCCAGCTAAAGACACAGGGTAATGTTAGCTACCAACTGGTAGAATTCACCTAAAGACACTGGGTAATGTTGCCTTACCGGCTGGTAGCATGCAGATAGAGACACAGGGTAATGTTACCTTACAGGCTTATAGCCTCCAGCTAAAGACACAGGGTAACATTAGCTACCGGCTGGTAGCATGCAGCTAAAGACACAGGGTAATGTTGCCTTACAGGCTGATAGCCTGCAGCTAAAGACACAGGGTAACGTTAGCTTACTGGCTGGTAGCATGCAGCTAGAGACACAGGGTAACGTTAGCTTACCAGCTGGTAGCATGCAGCTAATGACACAGGATACCGATACCTTACAGGCTGGTAGCCTGCAGCTAAAGACACAGGGTAACGTTAGCATACCGGCTAGTAGCATACAGCTAAAGACACAGGGCATAGCTTACCGGCTGGTAGCATGCAGCTAAAGACACAGGGTAATGTTAGCTTACCGGTAGCCTGCAGTTTGACTTTTCCAGACACCATGACCTCTACCGTAGTCGGAGATGACGGAGATACAACAGAACTGGAAAATCCTCCTGCTTCACTGAAGTCATTTGTGTGGCAACATTTTGCCTTCCTTGTCAAGAGTTATGTGCAAACCAATAATCAATAATTTGACTGAAAATATTGAAAATGCATTTATTTAAAAATGATTTTATTGATTTAAAAGGAATTCACCAGGGTCTATGATCAGAACTTTGTCCATAGCAACGGTCTGTTATTCTTAGCAGAGACCGTATGTTTCCCCAGTAATGTTTTCCCCAACTTATAACATTATGCATCGTATGGTATTTATTCTGAGTGGTGATGTAGTAATTGTGGAATAATTTGTGTGTGTGTGTGTGTCAGTCTGATCTTCTCAGGTATGCGGTTGGGTGCCGACAGTCAGTTCAGTGACTTCCTGGATGGTTTAGGCCCCGGTCAGCTGGTTGGCCGGCAAACACTGGCCACACCTGCCATGGGTGAGTGATGGTTTCAAAATAAATATAAATGTGTAAAGATCATAATCGGTTCAGATAGAAATTAAATTGTGATGCAGTTTTTAATGGCCTAACTTTTGATTTGACGTCACTAAGTCTTCTTAGTTTTTCTATTTGAAGATTTTTTTTCTATTGATTTAGTTATTTTGATGTAGGATTTAAAAAAAAAAATCTAATTATTAATTTTGTTTAAAATGTTTGTTATTTAAGATAAAATACAGTTTCAGTTGCACTTTTGAATAGAAGACAATTGTTTTTTTGCAGTTTATATGAATAAAGGAATATTTTTCAGTCATTGCTCATTCTGTTAAAATAATGGTGGTAAAATCGTGAATCGTTACATCTGTATATATTTGGAATGCAAAAATGAAGCTATGAGGCTCTATTTTACATGTAGAATTAGAAGAATACTGCACCTTTTGTTAATGTACATAATGTATTCTGTATGTACTGTGTATGTACTGCTTTGAGAACTGCTAAAATGTGCAAACTCTACATTTTGAGATCAGGATTAAAAAGTAGTTTATGATAATTTTACAATAATTTGTGTGAATGTGGTTTGTATGTGTGTTTGCGTGTGTCTCCTATACATACAGGTGATGTTCAGATCGGTTTGATGGATAAGAAAGGTCAGCTGGAGGTGGAGGTGATCAGGGCACGAGGCCTTACCCCCAAACCAGGCTCCAAATCCCTCCCAGGTAACACACACACACACACACACACACACACACACACACACACACACACACACACACACACACACACACACACACACACACCCCACCACCTCCATCATTCAATCTGTCCTCCCTCTTTCTCTCTTTTTGCTCCCTCCGAACCCCATCCTTACATTCCCAGCTCCCTATGTCAAGGTGTACCTGCTGGATCATGGAAGTTGTAAAGCCAAAAAGAAAACCAAGATTGCACGCAAGACGCTAGAGCCGCTCTACCAGCAGCACCTGCTCTTTGAGGAGAGTCCCCAGGGCAAGGTGCTTCAGGTAATCGTCTGTGTGTGTGTGTGTGTGTGTCTGTGTGTGTGTGTGTGTGTGTGTGTGTGTGTGTGTGTGTGTGTGCCTAATAACACTGTGATCTCAAATAGCCTTAACGACCAACCATAGCTCACTTTGTAATGAAAATGTCCATGAAAAGATTTGAATAGAACCTTGTTTTGATTAATTGACATGCATTAGAGAAAGCTTTCAGCTCATTGTTTAACAGAAAATGACCACAACATACTATAATTGTTTCTATGCCAGAGCATTGTGAGAATTGAACCTAAACTTGAGACTCGAAAGCAAAAAAAGACTAGTAGACCTTGCATTGATACACATCTTGAATATTGAATATGCCTTTTCATTAAAATGACTTCATTTCAGCTATGTTAGACATAATATGAACACATAATATCGAATCGCAATACTTCTAGAATCGCAATAAATGAAAATCGCAATACAAATTGAATCGGCACCCATGTTTAGTGAAAGAATCGGATCGCAACAGAGGCATACGGTGTTTTCCCTTTATTTTGTTTCTGTGCTCGACTTCCTGTCCCGCACTATCTGCCGTGTGCTGAATTGCTTCGGAGCTCTCCGGCGTCCGGCAAAAATAGAAGCTCTGCGTATCTGCTCCGGAGTGCTGCGGACTGACTGTCAGAACGCAGCCGTTCCGCAGTCAGTAGAAATACACAAACTGACTTTAATGGAAACCTAATGACTCCGCCGCCGTTCAGGAGCGGATCCGCAGCCGTTATACATCCAGTGGAAATTGCCAGTGAGTGCACGCATTTGCCGACGGTTTACGCGTCCTTCCTCAAGAAAATGTTAAGTCTTTTCAATAAAAGAAAATGCAATTTGCTCATACATTTTGTGTCTCTTTGTGGGATTTTGCGTCTCTTTATGGGTTTTTGTCTCTTTATTAGTCCTGACCTTTTTTTGGTCATTTCTGTTTTCTTCGGGGTTGTTTTGGGTCTCTGTGGTCATGTGGCGTCTCTTTGTAGTCGCTTTGTGTCCCTTTGTGGTAGTCTTGCGTCTCTTTTTCACATCGTTTTGGATATATCTGTGTCTAAAATGCTGGAAAAGCTAGAACCGATACAGTAAATGAATAACACTCAAAAAGCTTAAACACAAAACTTAAAGCTAAAGAAGTCCAACTACAATCCTTAGATCTGAGGAAAGTCTTGTAATTACATTCATTCGGGTTAGGTGCTGCCCAAAACTGCTCGGGTGCTGCACCTAAACCTGGCAGGGACAAACCAGGGCATACTGTCTCAGCCCTAATGTGTAAGTGTTTCCCCAGCGACATGCATCAAGTTTAACTCATCTCCACCTCCATCCTCTCCTCTAGGTGATAGTATGGGGCGACTATGGACGATTGGATCACAAATGTTTCATGGGTGTAGCACAGATCTTGTTGGAGGAGCTGGACCTGTCAAGTACGGTGATTGGCTGGTACAGACTGTTTCCGCCGTCCTCATTGGTGGACCCTACATTAGCTCCGCTCACGCGGCTGGCGTCTCAGACGTCATTGGACAGCTCAGGACCGCCACCGGGCGTTCGGTCCTAGTGACCCAGTGGCGAGCGCAAAACCTTACCCCAAATATCCCTCAAAGTGACAAAACAATGGACCACAGCTGCTGGACCAGAACTGAGCCGAGGGCGAGAACACGGCCCCCGAGGACGACAGCGACAAAGCCCTCATGGTCAACCAATGAAAAGCCAGACGAAGCAACAGGGAATTAGAGAGAGAGAGAGAGAGAGAGAGAGAGAGAGAGAGAGAGAGGGAGAGACTGAACTAGCCAATCAAAGCTTAGCTGGAGTCTGACAATCACGTCTCACACCTTCCCACTTCCTCCTCCGTATGCCTTTTTGTTTGCAAAGCTTTGCTGACTTTGTTTTCTCCTCTGGGCTGCAGCAGCAGCGGAGGTTTCTGTCCAACATTCTTCACTCCCCGCTACTGTCTTTCTTTTCTCCTTACTTCCTTGTGAAGCCCTTTATCAGAGCACCCAATCACAGTGGAAAGTCCTCCACCTTAGTAGCCCTCCGGCCAATCAGAGTAGAGCTTGCTGCCAGGCCACGGGCGGATGAGCGGGGTGAACATTGTGCGGGAGTTAGTAAGTAGCAAACAGTTAAGTCGGCTGTACCGTCGCGTAGAGGTTTTGCTGTTGTCTCTACCGGTGTTACCGGGGTCGTAAATGAGCGACGCGGTTTGGCACGGTTTGGTAACCTCTTTAGATGAAGGGAGCGTGAACACACACGTGCACATTCTTAGCCTTGTCGTGACACGAGAAAGCAAGCACAAGGAAAGCTTGACTCCTTTATTCGGACAGAATACAAAAGAAGTTTTGCTCTTCGGGGAAACAAAGAGGAAAGAAAATAGAGGCCAAATTTGCTTTTTATTTTTCATTTGGAATCCTTTTTTCTGTCTTTGTTTAGAGTTCAGAATGGTACCAAAAGGTGCAGAATTCCCTCTGTGTATGTGAATGTTATTTTCTTTCAAGCGATGATGGGCCAACGGCCGACGATAAAGGCCAGGTCCCATTCGCCCCGAACACCCTTTGCCCAACCCTCACCCCACACGCCCCCACCCTCTGGTTTCCTCCCCTTCCTGACCCTTCAAACTCCCCCTGTATGAGGGAGCAGCATGACTCTGGGACGCCCCGGGCCCCAAGCTGCATGCACGTTTCTTTTGTTCTGTTTGTTTCGTTATTCTTTGTTTTGTTCTATACTTTTTTGTAAAATAGAAGACGAGACAAAAATTTACGAACAATTCTCAAAAAAATTAAAACAGAAAAAAAGACTAGACTATGTGTGTTAGTCCCACATACTTTTAGGCCAGCTTGTATGTTGCATGTTCTTGTACAGTTTGCTCGTACTGAATATGAATACAATCCGAGAAAAGCCAAGCCATCCCCGCCCCCTAACAGGAGCGGACCAATAAGGGGGGGGATCAAAATCCACCCAGGCCACGCCTTCCACTCTGGGTCTAAATATAGGAATTCTCCGGAAGTTTTTTTTTTTTTCATTTGTTTCAGTTTTTACTTTGAAACCCTTTGAACAACAGTGCTGTTCTGTAGTACTGAGCATACTCGAGCCCCTGGCGTATGTGAGGGTGTAGCTGTCTAAACTGTAGTTTAACACAGTCGGGGCTAGAGACAGAGATAGAGAATGTGTGTATAACAGCTAAATGTATATGACCTATAATTATGAGTTTGACAGAAGTTATAAAGATATAGATAAATTAATATAAAAAAAAGAGTTTCTGACTGTACACCCGTCACCGACACACACACACACACACACACATGCGCACCTTGTACATACAAACCAGGATGAGGCTTGAACTTAAGTTATGAACAAACAAAAACATCGCTGACACACAAACATTCCTGGTCTTGTTGAAGGGAATTTGCGTCCTGTGGATGTGCTCGAGCCGCTGAGCGGCACTGAGCCACAAGGAGGCGCTAATAGGCCTTTATTTTTGTCCCAGTTGCAGAAAATCATGCAGAACCAATTGGAACAAAGTTTATTTTCTTCTCCTTAAATCCCCTTTCCCCCTGTGTATTACTATTGGTTTGGACTGGACTTCTAAAGCCAATAAGAATCAGATTTTGCAGACATTTTTGCGGATGTTTCTGTTGAAATCCTTGGCGGTGTGGCCGACTGCCCTTTCCTTTGTCAGTATTACTCCAGGAATACTGATTGTTTACAGCCCATGGCTCCCCACTCCCAAACCACGATTTTAGACGAAAGACTAAGTATTCACTGCAACAGTTCTTGTTTGTATAACAGATGTGGCTCTACTGATGTGTATGTTTTATATTCAAGAGTTCATTTTTATTATTTACAAATAAAAGACTGTGGAAGAAGATCATGGCTTTTTTGGAACAGAGTGGTCTCAAATTATTTTGAGAAAGGTGACTTCAGAGTAGGGTGACCAGATTTCCCGGAACTAAAACCGGGACACTTTGCGCGTGACCGTAGTGCTCGTGCAGGCACATGCTTTTTAACGTGAACATGTGCCAGCCCAGCACCATTTTACAACAAATGCCTTATCGTGCTGATGTGACTCAGCCCGACCCGAACCCGACCATAATTTCTAAATATCTGTCCGAACCCGGCCCGGCCCGTCGGGTGCCGTCGGGACCCGTCGGGCTCGGTTTGGGTATCCATGCCTTAATTGGGAAGTAGCCTACTACAGCAATCAGAATGAGAGAATTGGATTTTTATTTCATTATTTTCCAGAAATAACAATAACTGAACTGTATGTATTGGGAAGTAATGCAATCATCATGAAAACAAATTATTAGTGAATATGTTTTCAAAAAATAGCCAACGTGTTGCAGCCCTACTGTCATTGCCGATCTACCAAAACGGTAATTTGTCGACGGTCCCTTACACAGAACCTAGCGACAGAACAGATAATGAAGTGCTATGAAGCTTTATGTCGGATACAAATCTCTAGCGATAATAATTGTAGTTGTTTTCTCTTGATACTCTGTAATAATGTCAACTTATCCTTAATATCAAACGTCCAGCAAACTTCACCACGCTTAAAACGAGCCAGATAAGAAGAGGCATTGCAACAATGTTTACAAATATACATTGTAACGTTGGCTGCACAGATTATGCAGACGCAGACCGCTACGATTGACTGACACACACACACACACACACACACACACACACACACACACAAACACTTTAAAATCATGCGCTGGACGCTTTATTAGTCTTTCTACATGGGTTTAGTTAATGATGAGGCTATAATAAGACCACGTCGGCTATGTAATCGCTGACAACCGGGACAATGTCATAATGGTTGGTGTAAACCGGGACATTTTAGCGTCCCGAGCAGCTTTTGTCGGGACTTTGGACAAGCAACTCAAAATCAGGATTGTCCCGGTCAAACCGGGACGTCTGGTCACCCTACTTCAGAGCCTTATTTAACATGCGACTGTGACGAGTTTATTTTCACTGGTGCACATACACAGAGAAAGCCAGAACAATACAAGGTAAACCTTTTACTCTTGAAAAAAATGCATTTGCCATATTTCAGCTTTTTCTTGGATCCACCACCTTCATGACTGAAGGTATGAGGGGAGCTGCTGTTGGAAAAGGTTTGTAAAATGTCCTGCCTTGTTTTCCCCCCAATCGAAGCTGTTATGGCAGTTACACACCGGGCCGATAATCGGCCGTTGGACAGTCTGCTGAGGTCAGTGACTCGAGTCTGTTCGGTGTGTTCCATGCCGTCGTGCGTTGGAGGAGCTGTCGGCCTTCATTTTGGACGACCTGACATGCTCAGTCGGAGACAGGGCAGTCGGGACTCACCCGGAAATGGGAAGCGGGATGAGTGTGACTAAGTCTCTCAAAATCTGACGAAAATCTTTTAAACTGACCTTTGTCGATCTGAAATGAAGACAGATTCAACAACTGGCCTGGCCTATTTCTCGCTGAAAATGTTTTCAGAAACACGTTTCGGTGAACTATTTTAGTACAAGATGACATCATATTCTGAATGAGTCGCAAGTAATGGCCGGTTGAAAAATCCAAAATCCGGAAGCAGCAGCCAGACCCATGTGACGCGTTTGTCCAATCAGCTGCCGGTTTTAATTTTTTGGGCGACAATACAGATTAGCGCCGCCTGCCGTTATGGAGACGTATTACGTCTCGTCGCTTCGGTGTGTTCCGAGGCACTTTTTTGACCAACTCGGGGAGACTGATCAATCCAACTGCCTTTTCTGCCGAGGGTCGGCCGTCTGGTTGGTGTGTAACTGCCTCTAAACATAGTTCTATGTATATGTGGGATCAGGCTGTTCTCATGAACCATTCACACGCATTGCAATGAAAAGTAATGCACAGTAATTTGTATGTATTCCACATATTTTATATTATCACATTACTGTTTGCACCACATTGACTGCTGGACCGGTGATTTTATACTAATGTCTAAAACACAGGGCTTTCAAGCAGGGGAGCAGAGTTTGTGTCCTAGGAGAGTTAATAAGAAAACGCAAGACTTTCACCCAAAAAATGGGTGTTCATGTCCCGGGAGTACTACTTTAGGGGACAGGTGTTTTAACCCAAACCACAATCTTTTTTCTAATCTTAAAGTGCTCATATTATGCTTTTTGGCTTTTTCCCTTTCTTTTATTGTATTATATATCTTTTTTGTGCATGTTATAGGTTTACAAAGTTAAAAAGCCCAAAGTCCACCCCAAAGGGACTTACCGTCTTTGACAGAAAACACTGTTCACAAACTGCTCCAAACAGCTCTGTTGTAGTCCAGCCTTTACTTCAGAGACAAACGCTCGCCACTTTGTAACACTCGTTATAATGCTCGCCTAGCTGCTAGCATGGCACGCCCTCATACTCTGCTTCTGACTGGGTAGTAGTCCTTACCTAGGTACTGCGCATGTGCGACTCCCAACAAAGATGGAACAGAAGTGAGATGTCTCACTCTGTAGCTAAAACAGAGAGCTCAACACACAGGGTGAAAAGAGGAGCTGCAGCAATGTGCAGTACAACAAAGATATGGTGTTTTATGAACATTAAACCACATAAGCCTATCCTGATACAAACTCTAAATGCAATTGTGAACCTGAAAATGAGCATAATATGAGCACTTTAACTAGTCGTTTTGGTGGCTAAACTGACATTCACCTTTTGTCGGGTAAACTCAACTGCAGTGGCCCATGAAATGACTGTAACCTCTAAATTTGACTGTAAAGACTAAACTTAACTGTCATGTGACCGGCCGGCTTGCTGTAATTTCATAGGATATCATACAAATTGTTGTCAGTGGTGGAAGAAGTATTCAGATCCTTTACTTAAGTAAAAGTACTAATACCACACTGTAGAAGTACTCTGTTACAAGTAAAAGTCCTGCAAAATTTTACTTAAGTAAAAGTATGCAAGTATCATCAGGAAAATGTACTTAAAGTATTAAAAGTAGAAGTACCCAATGCTCACATTTTAGACACTGGAAATGAACGGTTGTGTGTTTAATGGTCTAATCATTTCAGCTGGTCTATATATTGTTGGGTAGTTTTATTTATAATAAAACTTAATATTTTATACATGTGTTTTCTGTGCAAGTAACTAGTAACTAAAGTTGTCAGACCAGTAGTGGAGTAAAAAGTACAATATTTCTCTCAAATGTAGTAGAGAAATAAGTAGAAAAGTAGAAAGTGGCATGAAAAGAAAAGACTCAAGTAAAGTACAAGTACTTTAACATTTTAAAGTAGTAAAAGTTGTCAATGCAGAAAAATCCTCACATTTTAGAAACTGTAACAGATCAAAACATGTCTTTCAATCAACTGTCAATAGTCAATGTATACTACAGTGTCATTTTCCATGACACCAACTGTAATCTATAACTGTTGTAATTCAACACATGAATCAACAGAGTGATGATATATGCTAGTTTTCTTAGTACCTTCTGATAGCAAACTAAATATTTCTGGGTTTTGGACTATTGGTTTGACAAAACGTTTTATTTTTGTATTTTCTGGCAAGATATGATATCGTATGTTGAGAGTTTAAAAAGAGCAATTTAATATTATATGCAGGCTAGACTTTGACTGACTATGTATGATTATTCATAAAAACTAGTAACTAGTTCTTTGAGTGTGCAACAGGTTCTCACACCCATCTCGTAAATTATGGACGCTGTGAGTTCTTGATCGTTTTAGTTGCATCTTCAGTGTGGACCTCAGCCCAGGCTACTACTGCCACCCTGTGGTGTGACTATGGATGACTGACATTTTTTTAAATCCATTCTGATACAGTGTGTATTTCACTCTTTATTCTTCTTGTGACAAGAAACCTGTTTAACCCTTGCGTGGTGTTCATATTTTTGTTACACAGCCAATGTTCCTGGGTCTGGTGGACCCACCACATTAGGCTTTTAAATCAATACAGCCATAACAATTTGTTACATGTATATGGATATATGCATAATAAAATGTTTAATTTAGCTCAATTACCGATGATATATACATAATTTATGGTTCATATTTGCCATTTACCCCTGTGAGATCACATGTATGATCATATGATCATTTTCGTTTTTTTTGTGAGAAAATAAGGAAATTCAATTATAAAAAAGGTAAAAAAAAAAAATTGATTTTTGATCATTATTGGTGCTTATTTCTTAGAACTTAATCAAAACAGGTGAAAGTACAAACTTTGTGTGGGAATAGCAGGTGCAGAAAGACAACATAGTTTCATAGCACCTACATTTAAATACACTCGGGTCCAGTAGACCCGAACACCTCATATGTAATAGTTATGTATAGGGGGGTGTATCATGTGCAGTCATTGAAAATAAGTAATTTTCTTATATTTTTTTTAAATATAAAATATTACAATTTAAAATAAATATATATTTTTCTTAATTATTTTAAGTAATTTTAAAATGTATGTTCTTCACAGAAAATGAGCCATGGCCAATGAGTTTGAAAATGGGTCCCACAGACCTAAACACAACACAAGGGTTAATATGTTTAATTTTCTAATTTTATATTCATCATTTCCTGTTTATACTTCTGTCATACAAGAAAAAAATGACCTCTTACAGACACTATGTTAGCTGTGTTTCCCACAGCCCTGTTAGGTGAACTTGTGTACCCCTTCATCAATTCACAACGTATGTTCTAAATGTATAACACTATTATATAAAAGTAGATTGTTTCATACAATTGAACTGTTAATAATGTTGGTTTGGTCAGCAACCATTCTACTACTTCTAGGCTACTAGGGCTACTAGCTAGAGTGAAGCTGAATGTTTTTTAACTATATCCATTAACGTTACTTTAAGCCATTACTTTTAGCTAACTATTTCAACCGTTAGCTAACTATTTCAACTTTTAGCATTTTTAATTGTTTCTCCATTACGTTAGCTAACTATTTCATCTTTTAGCTTTTTAATCATATCTCCATTACTTTAGCTAATTATTTCAACTTTTAGCTAACTTTTTCAACTTTTAACTTTTTAATCATATCTCCATTACTTTAGCTAATTATTTCAACTTTTAGCTAACTTTTTCAACTTTTAGCTTTTTAAACCGTTTCTCCATTACTTTAGCTAACTATTTGAACCGTTAGCTAACTATTTCAACTTTTAGATTTTTTGTTTCTTTTCTCCATTACTTTAGCTAATCATTTGAGCTGTTTAGTCATTACTTTTAAGTAGTTATTTTTATATATATCATTTATTCATTACTTTTGGCTAAACTTCTGTCCTGGCTTGCTAACTGTTTTTACACACTAACATAACTGCAACATGTATTGTACTGGTTTTGCAGTGACTGAATGTTAATATGTGAATATATTCTTCCAATAAAATCCTAACTTCTATTTCTACTTTATCTACTCTACAATCTTTCCACGTACTCCCTGGCAACTGCAGGAGTTCCCCGGCGTACAAGTACCCCTGGCTGGAAATCACTGTGTTAGTGCAAAGTACTAATATAGTAGTTCAGTACATATATGCATAGCTAGAATAACAGGACACCTCAGGCTCATGAATGCAAATTTTTAGAGTTATTAGATATTTCACATCTTTCATCTGGGACTCCCAACTCATTAACGGCGTAACAGAAGTTGAAGCATGGCTGAAAAAGTGATGGACTTCATCTTTTTGCAGGTATAAAGTCAACAGAAAGATGTCATTCAAACATATTTTATTCAGGACAGTTGGTTTGGGACAGTCACTGAAGGGTTTTATAACCATCAAGTTAAACGTTAATTTCTGTCATCATACTGTGAAGCTTATTGCATCATCAGCTCAGAAAGGCAGGTATCAATTCTGACCTAATCATCATCATCATCATCATCATCATTACATATTATGTATACTGACAAGAAAGTGCAAACATTAAATGTAAGACACTCTTTTGTTACTAAGCCTTAGGGACTTTTATTTTCCCTTTGCATTGGCTCTCATTCATCCATTCATAGACACACTCACACACCAACGGCCTGGCCATCAGGAGCAACCTGAGCCTCAGTGTCTATGTGGACAGGGAGGGCCCGGGATCAAACCAGCAACCCAACCAGCACACATCAGGGCAGAGGTGAGTCCAGCTTATTAGGAAAGTCTCATAGCCATCCAGATAAACTCAGTGTTTGTTTTAAGATATGAACAGGTCTAACATCTTCAAATGAGACGGAATGTGTTTCTCTTTGTCAGAAAGTCTTTAAACCATAGCGTCCATTATAATATGTGTGACAAGTTAACTCTTTTACATATACTTTCATAGTTATGTAAAATATACACAGTCAAACGTTGAATTCAACTTTATTGTCCCTTAGGTTAAATAAAAAACTAAAGCATGCAATGAAAAGATGTCAATTGTGAAAAAAATATGAAAAAACCCCACACACACTCATATAAAATGTAATGTTCATCAGTGACAGCCGCTCTGCGGCGGTCCAGAGAAGAGAAACTCAAGCTCTTTATAAAGAGAGATATTTTAAGCTCTTTAGTGCCATCTTGTGGTAAGTTATAAGAACTGAATTACTTGGTAAAAACCAGTGGAAGCATTGAATATCATTCTCATTCCCCCTCTCAGTTTAAGCTTATGGTATGGCAGGCAAATACATTGTGTTGACAAACCATTTAGATAGTAAAATAATGAATATAGATATAAAGAAAATGACAATTAAGACAAAACTGAACCTTGAATTGTGAAAGTTCTGAATGTGCAAAAAAACAGGCCCTAACACAGCATTGTATGTGTAATATATGCTATATTTACACTATTAAATGTGTTGTATTTATAAAAACATATCCATAAGAAACATCTATTGACCCTTCAAAATAAAAGCAGGCAGCTTAGTCATTGCATGCAACCAAGGCTACTCAGGACTGATTCATCATCGAAATGGTTTTGAATACACACCAAAATAATCATTGATTACATTTTTAGTGTGTTTTATGTTATTTAGAACTGCTACAACTATTATTTCTAGTCATAGTTCCACTATCTTTATTGTGACTATAACTGCCACTGTTCATCATTCCAACTGCTATAATTATTATGAATGATATTTCTCTATATCTGTATATCTGTATCAGTGTCTGTGTCCAAACCGGCAGTAACAGATGCCCCCCCACAAAGAGTCAGGTTCTGTCTGAAGTTTCTGCCTAAAAGGCAAATTTTCCCACGCCTGCCATGCCATGCCAAAGCATGTTTGCTTTGTGGGAAACTGTTGGGTCTTTGTAAATTATAGAGTGTGGTCTAAAACCTACTCTATCTGTAAAAAGTGTCTTGAGATAACTCTTGTTAGGATTTGATAGTATGAATAAAATGTAATTGTATAGAATTTAGAGGCATCTCAGTTAGAAACAATATACAGTATATAAACTGGACCAACAGATCCCGTTACTCTGGACGGAGACCAGTGAAGGATATTAGAAGCACTTGTGCACCCTCCAACTGAGAGAGACGACGTAGATGTGACGTGAGCAACATGTCTGAAAGTTGGAAGTCTTCTGGTAGCTGTGCCAAGAGAAATCTCAATCATTCCCAATCTTGCAGAGACGGAGAGCGTAGGTATATGTAAGGAGATAACATAGGTACAGGCTAATTATTGCTAACTAAAATGCTATTTAACATTAGTAATTAAACTTAAACAGCTAATGTAAGTCGAAACTGCCTGCGAGCTTCTCCTGTACTGTACGGTAATTCCTCTACTATGCGACAGTAAGTCGCTTGGTTATGACACAATCGTTAGCCTATTTTTACAAAAACGTCTGCTATGGAGCCATAACGTGAGATACAAGGTAATGGAGCCTTTTATACATTGTCGTGTTTCTTTAGAAATAAACAATGGACAAATAAAGTCTTTAAACGCTTCAGATGTAAAGTTATTCACTGTCAAAGTGACGTCAAAATGAATGGCAGCCAAAGGAATGCTAACGGGAGGTGAGTGCTTGTTAGCATCAAAATGACGCCATAGGATCTATCGGTTGTTGACACCCCCTTGTTAGAAACTACAGAGCATTTATTGGGTTTCTTCTCAGTGTGCAAAAAGCTAAATGGCACTTCTACCATTGGACAGAGACAATATTACCTGATGCCATGACATAGCTGGAAATCTCAGAAGCAGTCATCCTGCATGTAGAAATGTGCATGTGGCTAGTCGAAGTGCTCATAAGACACTTACAACAATATGTAAAAACGTTTTTTCCCCTTAAAGGGACCTCATTCTCATTTCATCTCTACCAGATGAAGGTTTGTACCTGTGGGTGGATTGAAATGGTCACCTTTGCTGTATATCAGTCAAGTATCAGAATTCCTGTGGCCAGGTTAGCTCAGTTGGTAGAGCAGGCGCACATATGTAGAAGTTTACTCCTCGAAGCAGTGGCTGCGTGTTTAACTCCAACCTGCAGCCCTTTGCTGCATGTCATTCCCTCTCTCTCCCCTATCATGTCTTCATCTGTCCTATAGAAGGACAGAAGGCCTAAAATGCCTGAAAAAATACATATAAAAAAAAAGTATCAGAATTCCTAATTCATTATCTAGAAATGATTTAGGCCAGAGATCTTCAACAGGGGGTCTGGGCCCCCTAGGGGGTCCTTAGAGTTGTTGCAGCTGGGTCCACCAAATTATTGTTCGATGTGGTAAAAAAAACCACACGCAACATTGATGATAGGCTTACTGGCCTACAGTTAAGCTTAACCCTTGTGTTGTCTTCTTGTCTACCATGACACTTGTTGTTCTCAAGGGTAAGAATTGCAAATGAACCCTTTTTTAGACGGTTTATTTCAGTTTTTTGACACTTTTTTCCAAGTTTATTTTCATATTCCATCTCATTTATATGAAATTATAGCCCACTAATACTGAAATTACATAATAGTTACGATTGAGTGGAAAGAAATCACAGACTGTCAAAGTTTAGTCAGGATGCAGTTTTTTGTTATTTAAATTTGACCCGAGGCCAACATGAGGGTTAAGGATTTACTGTGCGACATTTTAACATTAAAACATGAGGTATAAATATAGGAACATGTCAACAATTATTATTTGAATAGCTTAGTACCGTATGCATGTATGTAAAATGGCTCCAGGCCGCCCTGAACATTACTGTAGGTCCAGTTTAATATGCAACTCAATTTTATACAATATACAGTATGAAGTAGTACTGTTCTGTCTCTTTTTCAGCTGAGGGGTCCATGGCCTAAAAAACGAAGAAGACCCCTGGTCAAGGGATATTGTGTTGATTTTAATTGACTTTTTATTTAATATGAGATATCAACCAGGCAGGGACAGACATGAAAATAAAACGAGATGACTTTGATAGATGAAGTGTTTCATAAGGGGCTTTCTGACCGGAGGGATTTTTGCAGTTCTTAGAACTAAACGTTCCTAGAACACTTTTTTCGTCGTGTTCCGACAGGAAAAATTTGGGGATTTTTAAGTTCCTCTGGCCTCAGTAGCGTACTTTTTTAGCTCCTACTTCAGAGCAGGGTCTTTTCCCTTTTCCCTTTTCCTAGGTGTACTTGATTGGTCGAACTTATAAGTCCCGCCTACTGCCAACTTGGAAACTTGCAGACAGAGCAACAACCAACAACGGGACATTTTTAACAATTTTCACCACCTTATTCATCATTAAATTCACTTCTGACAACGTTTTAGGCGAGAAATTAACTGTTTAGATTTTGAATATAGGCAGTCTTGTGAAAATTTATGCCAAATTGACAATTTGGTTCAAAGTTTTCAGAGTTGAGAAGCTCCATGAAGTGAGGCGACAGCCAGCAGGCGACAGCCAGCAGGCGCCTGCCCCGGCCTCTAGCTCGTCGCTCGGCCAGTCATGTTCAGACACCTCGCTGTAAGCTGGAGGTCTCTCAGACCGCTCTCGTAAATAAGAGGCTTTTATTTCGCCGTTGACGGTTCGTTTGTTTAAATATCACAACACATGTCCATCATAAGATTAATGGGAACCTGTGGTTAACTGTCTTTTCGGAGTTAAACTCCACAAGCGTGTCCTGCGGCTCGCCGGCCGTCTCACACACACACACACAGTCACACACACAAACACAAACACACACACACACACACACACACACACACACACACACACACACACACACACACACACACACACACACACATACGTCCACAGTGCAGCAGCAGGCAGAGGCGGGGTCTGTTCCGAGTATAATAAAGCCCCGTCTGTGTTGAGCAAAACATTACGTGAATTACTAAGAGAATGGACGTGCATTTAATATAGGAAAAGTGCACAAGTATTAGCATCATTTGTTGTTGTTGTTGTATGTGGCGCTAAGGTCTAGTGACGACTCTATAAAGACCGTTGCAGTGCTTGCGTCACTCCCTTACCCCTCCTACCAGTCCCTATGGCCACTTGGCCAGTGGGAATGCAAACGGAAAAAAAGATTTTGGGGGAGAGTAGTTCTTAGAACTGCTTAGAAGTGTACTTTTCCTCTAAAAAGTACAAGTACCATCCGGTCGGAAAGCACCTATAGTGATGTTTCCCAATGATTGCTGTCCCTGGTGAATAGAATCATGGGTGACACATGAACTGTTTTGGCATGAAAATGTTTCCCTGTAAAGCACTTTGTATAACTTCACTTTGAAAAGTGTAAAAGGTTATAATTAGGTGCTTTGCTCTGGTGTAAGGCATCTCCCGATGCTAAAATATTACATGAATTTTGCTGCAATAATTGTGTTAATGTAAACGTCTTATACTTTATTATAGGATATGGGAAATACAGTAGCAGCCATGTGTTGTTTTAGTGTCTTTCTCTAAAGGGCACAATAAGTCTTATTCATCTTGTATGATTTGTCATTCATGAAAACAAACCGTAAGTTTTGATGACTTATGGTGATAAATATGTTGTCAGTCGTCAGCCATCGCTCCACTTTGTCCACAGAAATATACTCCATGAACACAGAAGTTCAAGAGTCTTCAGATCTAGAGTTGGCTAAGTTGAAATCATATTAAAATCTTTTGCAACTTTGGGATCCAAGTGATCCCCAAAAGATAAAGAGTCCACATGGAACATCTCAGTGTTATTGTTGTGATAATATGGAGGATGATGATCTTTGTGTTGTTGTCTCTTTCTTCCCTCATCTTTTCTTTCGTCTGTAAGTCAAAGTAGATATGGGTGGCAGTAGCTCCGGCCGTAGGGAGTTGGGTTGGGAACCGGAGAGTCGCCGTACAGACCGAAGTAGGGAGTGTGGTGCCAAGGTGCTCCTGACCAAGGCACCGAACCCCCAGCTGCTCGAGACACATGTCCAGCAGTCGCAGCCCCCCCTCACTCCGACATCTCTCCATTTGTGCATGTATAGGACTTGAGCATCTGTGTATTTCAGGCCCCACAATAACAACACTTCCTTGTTTCTCCCTCACATGTAGCTGAACTAACCAATCATACGCTGAAAGCACATACACTATATGTCAAGACAATGATGTCATTTTACCGCATATGCAACAGTTATTTTGTATGCAAAAAAAGAAACGTCCCTTTTTCAGGACACTGTATTTAAAGGCCCAGACACACAGAAAAGGAAGTTGGACTGATTCTTGAGTCTCCGCAAATTGTTCAAAAAAATGCCTCGGAACACACCAAAGCGACGAGACGTAATACGTCTCCATAACAGCAGGCGGCGCTAATCTGTATTGTCGTCCAAAAATGAAAACCGGCAGCTGATTGGACGAACGCATCAAGCGGGTCTTGTTTTTCTGGAAATATTGTACTAAAATAGTTCACCGAAACGTGTTTCTGAAAATATTTAAAGCAAATCTGTCTTCATTTCAGATCGACAAAGTCAGTTTAAAAGATTTTCGTCAGATTTTGAGAGACTCTAGTTACGCTCATCCTGCTCCCCGTTTCCGGGTGTCAGTTGAGTCCGACTGCTGGCAGTGCCCGCCCCGCCGATTATACATGTCAAATCGGCCAAAATGAAGGACGACGGCCCCTCAGACGGACGACGGCACGGAACACACCGAACAGACTCGAGTCACTGACCTCGCCAGGCTGTCCAACGGCTGATTATCGGCTCTGTGCGTCCAGGCCTTTAAAGATACTTTTGTAAAAATCATAATAATTTTAGAGATCTTCATTGTAAAGGGTTTAAACAATGTTTCCCAGGCTTGTTCAATGAACTATAAACAATTAATGAACATGCATCTGTTGAACGGTCGAAAAGACAATAACAGCTTGCAGGCGGTAGGCAATTAAGGTCACAGTTAGAAGAAAATTAGGAAAGTGAAGAGACCTTTCTACTGACTCTGAAAAACACCAAAAGAAAGACGCCCAGGGTCCCTGCTAATCTGCGTCAACGTGCCTTAGGCATGGGGCAATGAGGCACGAGGACAGCAGATGTGGTCAGGGCAAGTACATTGCAATGTCCCTACTGTGAGACGCCTAAGACGGCGCTACCGGGAGACAGGAAGCAGAGCTGATCGTCCTAGCGGTGGCGAACCACGTGCAACAACACCGGCATAGGATCGGTACATCCGAATATCACACCTGGGGGACAGGTACAGGATGGCCCCGTCCCCCTTGTTCAGGGGACACATTATTCCATTTCTCTTAGTCACATGTCTGTGAAAATTGTTCAGTTTATGTCTTAGCTGTTACATCTTTTAATGTTCATACAAATATTTGCATACGTTATGTTTGCTTAAAATATAAAAGCAGTTGAAAGTGATGGGACGTTTATTTTTTTGCTGAGTATATTTGTTCTCTGTATTTATTGTACCTTAATGTTTAACATGTTTGTTTCTTTAGGTTTGCACCATTCACCAAGGCAAATCCCACGCAAGGGAACTGTACTGTGGCAATAAGCCTTTTTTCTGATTCTGATTCTCTAAATAACAAAAAAAAAATTGTTTATATAACTTTGTTAAGCAGCACTTTACTGTCATTTACTTCACTTCACACTTCACCAGCTCCACAATAACAACACGTCCTTGTCTCTCCCCCACAGGTAGCTGACCTAACCAATCAGACGCTAGCAGAGCTTATAAAATGAAGGGAAAACCACAGAGGCAGATTCATAACTGCTGATGTAAATAATGGAACATGTAAATTATGCAAATACTGACTGTGTAAACACAAATATGTAACTGTATGTTAACAGTAGAAACAGTGTGAATATATTTTCAGTAAAGTAACATAAATATGTGAGTGAACATGTTAACCTTACAGGTGTGAAACCTGTATCAGTTGAAAAAAATAAAATAAAATGATTGAAAGAAATGTTCGAATAAATATTAATAATTACATTATCAAAGGATAGACAGAGCCACTGAAGTTATATTAAAGTCTGTTTACTTGCAAGTAGAGTCCGTTTACAGCACTCACAGCATAAGTACAGAAAGTGACTGACTGGAAGCCCTCTACATCGGCTTATTTATGAGTGAAATACAATCATAATACAGAGTTTGATGTCGTCAATTGTCTATCTTGTCAGTTTAGATGTTGTCTCCTCTATCTGGTCAGACTCGATGGTGTCCCCTTTATCTGGTTAGAGATGCATGTTCTGTCCTCGGGCCCCAGACAAGATAGCCAATGACTCCATGTTATCTTGTGGGAGAGCAACCAGTATAATATGATAGTCTTTATTGCAAACTGTTTTAATATTAATGAAGACAGTAGAATGCAAATCATGATTTTTCTAACAAGAAATAAGTTTAGGAGTCGGTCAGAATCAGAATCAGAAAAGGATTTATTGCCAGGTAAGTAGCACTTACTACTTTGCTTCTGTTGATGGTGCATAGCCTATAAGACCATATTTTAACATTAATATGAAACAAACAATGAATAGCACATACATATAACTACATAGCATTAAGGAAGAAAACAGAGGCTGTATGGATTAGTGCAGGATGTGCAGAAATGTTGAGGGATGTGCAAAAGTTCAAGATATACAGAATGTGCAGAGGACAGGATGTAGTAGTAAGCAATGGTGGAATGTAACTAAGTACATTTACTCAAGTACAAATGTTGAGGTGCTTGTACTTAACTTGAGGCTTTTCTTTTCATGCCACTTTCTACTTCTACTCCGCTACATTTCAGAATGAAATATTGTACTTTTTACTTTCCACTACGTTGATCTGACAGCTTCAGTAGTTACTTCATACAGATTAAAGATTTTTGCACACAAAACACATGTAGTTTATAAGTACATTTTCCTGATGACACTTAACATGCTTTTACTTAGGCAACATTTGCAATGCAGGACTTTTACTTGTAATAACAGAGTATTATTACAGTGTGGTATCAGCACTGCACAAAACACATGTAGTTTATAAAATACGCAATTACCTACCCAACAATATATACAACAGCTGAAATGATTCGATCAACTGCTGACACAACCGTTTGATTATTTCCAGTATCTAAAATGTGAGCATTGAGTACTTTTACTTCTAATACCTTAAGTACATTTTCCTGATGACCCTCACATACTTTCACTTCAGTAACATTTCCAATGCAGGACTTTAACTTGTAACAGAGAATTTTTTTCACAGTCTGGTATTAGTACTTTTACTTAAGTAAAGGATCTGAATACTGCTTCCACCGCATGGTATTAAGATGATGTCAGACTCCGCGGTGAAGTGACTCCGCGCTTAACAAGCCGACTAAAACAGAAGGGTGTCATGTTACATTATTTGTTATGCCCCACCCCCTCGGTGCTAATGGTTTGAACCCCCCCGGGTTTAGCTTCAGAGCCCATTAGAAACCCGCCACAGTGATAGCAATCATTACCGCCGTATTCCCCCGTCCGGCCGGCCCTCACCGCCGCTTAATCTAATTAGTTAGCCGGGCTCCTTTTTTTTTTCCAGTTTTTTTTCTTCTTTTTTTTTGGGGGGAGAGAGAGAGGGGGAGGGGGTTCTTCTATTGATATTCATTAAAAATACATGATTTATCACTAAGCTCTCTGAGGTGCGGCCCGCTGGAAGCCACGCTGAGCGGAGATTTACCGGATCCCAGTTCATTCCGAGCCGCTGATCACTGCCGCGGAGTGATCCGCACCGGATCCTAAGCCTCAATCACTCGGGCAATATTTCACATTACACCAGTTATATCACGAATAATGAAATTGTTACAAATGGCATTATTAGGGATGTGAAAAGCCCTCATAATAATAATGATAATAATAATAATAATAATAATAATAATAATAATAATAATGATAATAATAATAATAATAATAATAATAATAGACGTGAAATATTGTAAGGAATGTTATAAGAATTAGGAAATAAGATATTGTTACAGATTTGTTGTTGAGATTTCTAGAGGGTGACATAAGTAAATAAATACACACCGTGTTCCCAGCCAAGTCTTTTACCTTTCAGCATTTATAGACAATCGTTTTGTTTTGATGATAAAGTTGCTGAAATGAAAGTTATTTTTGTGTTGTGAAGGATATCAGGATTTCAGGTTTTAAAACCATAAACACCAACCAGTGATATATAGCCAACACCAGTCAAGACGTTTGAATTTGACAACTACTGCCATCTTGAGCTATAAGAGTCAAAAATAGATTGTATTGTACAATACCTGCTGTTTAAAGAATTCAACACATAGTACATACATACATACATACATATGCCTACATACATGCATACATAAAGTACACAGACACAGACTGTTGCATCACTCTGCCTTGACATGCTCATGTTGCATGCAGAGACTGCCGCTATAGCCAACAAGATTGCACGCTGCCCGTTGTGCAACACATCATAATAGTCGTAATACTATGTGAGGTAAGGGTAAGCAGCCTTATCAACATAAATATAATAATATAATCCGAACTATAAATCCTGACAAAAATATATAATATATACAAATATAGCTATTTGTATATACTCCGTGTCATCTTCCCTCTGTCTTCAACATAAACAACATCTTCTCCACGCTGATTTTGTTGAGCCTGTTTGGTTGATATTAATGAATATTTTTTTTCCAAACTAATCCAAATTGAATGAAGTTCAAAAATCCTTTCCTTCCACCCTGAAGCTCGGTGTGATGCTCCGGGCCCTCCGCGGAGGCTGCAGCCTGTTTGGGGCCCCCTCTTTACCTCTCCATCTCCCTGCGCTCTCACACTGGCGGGATCCGGACACTAGAGGGAGCTAGAGTCCGTGTTTGGAGATGTCAGTGGAGCTTCAGACGTTGACGGGGGTCTTTATCTTTTTATTCTATTCTAAATATTATTATATATACACCAAAGATCTTACACAGGGGGTCCGGGACCGCTAGGAGGGCCCTATGAGTTACTGCAGGGGGGGGGGGGGGGGGGCATCAAATTATTGTTAATTGTTTGACAACATGAATCCAACACACACACACACACACACACACACACACACACACACACACACACACACACACACACACACACACACACACACACACACATAAATGATAGTTTACTGGCCTATATGTAAGGTAGTCACTAAGGTAGCCATCCACAGATACATTTCATCCTAAACATTCACTGTGCCACATTTACATTAAAACATGATTCATAAAATCATGCCGAACAGTTATTATTTTAATAGCTTAGTATTGTATGCACTAAAAATGTATATATATATATATATATATATATATATATATATATATATATATATATATATATATATATATATATACACACACACACACACACACACACACACACACACACACATATACAAAGGCTTTAGACCGCCTATGTTACTGTAGGCCCAGTTTACTATGCAACTTAATTTGATAAAATATAAGTAGCAGGGGGTCCCTGATCCGTCTCTCTCTCAGTTAAGGGGTCCTTGGCTTAAAAAACGTTGCAGACCCCTGATATAGACTATAGGGCTGTTAGAGGAGTCCATTCTTTAAAAAAAACAACAGTCCACCAACTGCTAAAGTTCGTTTACCACCATCCATACACGTTTGCATCTTTTTGACATTTTATAGTTTATTGCAGTTTTGCTTGTTCTTCTGTTCCGCTAATAACGCTTAATTCATTTAATCAGAATTCTGATTTTAAAAAAAACAACAACACCGCTATTCAAATGAAAATCAGCAGCTTTCAGCCCCAAACCCGCCATCAGTAACTTCTAATGATGCGTTGAAGAACATCTCGGCATCAGCAACACCAATAGGCCCGTTTCAGACCACTCTACCCTCACATCCTGTGCCTGCTTTATAGATCCCTATAGCTATAGGCTAACCCTCTCTCCGCTGTCCCAAGTGTACCATTCCCCTCCCGCCATTCATCTTCATAACAACCCATTTAGTGTAAAATTAACAACGACCTAACTACGGCGGCCATAAACACGTCCGTGCATTACAGGCAGATGGACATCCATCCATCATGGATTGGATTGTGGTGGTGGAGGGGATAAAGACACCGGGTCCTATGTAGTCTGCTGCGGGTGTTGTGGTCTGTCTGGGACCCTCCGGGGGTCCTGTGGAGGTCCCCCCCAATCGGTCCCAAGGCAGAAGAGAGAGATATGTTACAGCTGTGTCAGTCATTAAATGTAAAGATGAGCTACAGTGTAAACCTGAATACAGCGTGTTCTAAAATATTGTTTTTTTTCTGGTGGCACAAAGTCTGGATACCCCTCGTGTCTACTTCCTTTGACTGAAATGATCTCTGACTGATTTTTTTTGTTGTTTTTGAAACGTTGGTTTCATTAGATAGTGAGATAGATAGGCAGGAAATGGGATAGGAGGGCAGAGAAGCGATGACACCGCAGCAAAGGGCCGCAGGTCGGATTCGAACCCGAGGCCGCTGCCATGGTTCCAGAGGTCGCCCCCGGCTGTCTCTGACTGACTTTAAACTCGCCCGTCACATCACTGTCACGCATGGTACAGAGGAAGATCAAATCGGACGGTGGAAGGATGTGAGGGGTTGGTGGGGGTGGGGGTAGGGGTGTGTGTGTGTGTGTGTGGGGGGGGGGGGGTTCTGATAATTTGCTCTATAGCCGTGTAATCCCGCTTGATTTCATCTAATACCACCGGCCCGACGCAACGGCGTGCGCACACATCCCCCGATGTGATAATAGCACGTTGTGAAATCCATCCCACTCCCTTCATTGTAAAGCTTTTGGGATGGGAGGATGGTGGTGTGTGTGTGTGTGTGTGTGTGTGTGTGTGTGTGTGTGTGTGTGTGTGTGTGTGTGCGTGTGTAAGGATGTGGGGGGGGGAGGCTAGCGGAGCCTGAAATTCCTCCATAAAAAACAGGGACTAGATTTAACAGGGATTTGGAGTTAATTACCACTGGAAATAAACAGATGAATCCTTTTTTTTGGTCACAGCACTGGAAATTTTCTTCCACAGTTACTTGTCAAAAATGTTTTTTTTTTTTGTACCTTTATTTTTTGTGTGATTTTTTTTTTTTTTTGTTGAACGTAAAATATTAGTTTAGCAATAACTTCCGCGAAACACAGAATAAACAGGTGCAGATGAACAGTGGGGCCACGCGGGAACTCATTGAGGATTTACAAAATCGCATCAAATGTATACTAACTTTGGTTCAAGTAGGTTCAGCGGTGTAAAAGCACCTTAAACAGGTTCAAACGTTACTTTTGTATGTCTATGAATATAACCTACAGATGCGAAATGATTGCGTATGTAAATAATAATAATAAAAAAAATTAAAAATAGTTTTTAAAAATTAAAAACTAAAACAAAACAATAAAAACATCACTGTCAGGCCCCATCCGCCGTTGGACGTATTTGATGTAGCCTTTCCATTCTGACTTTGTAGGTTATATAACGCCGGTAATGTCAGTTTACACTGTGCGTCTTTACGCACGGTTTGGGAAATTATGACAAAAGCAGCGACTGGAGAGAGAGAGAGAGAGAGAGAGAGAGACAACTGAAGGTATGAAGAGGAGCATGAAAAAGAGGGAGGGGGACTGTGTGCGGGGTGGGGGTATGGAGGCATTGGAGCTGATTTATCTCAGGAGTCCCCCCCCCCCCGGTCATTTCCATATATTGAAATGCGCCCCCAGTCACTCAATTTCCCCGGAGCCGTCGTGCGTGCAGGGAAGGCGCGCCATGCATGTGACCACCCCCGGCCTGATGCCATGTAGTCTCTCCGCTCTTTTCACGCTCCTTACAAAGCCTAAAACTCTCCCTCATCCCCCGTTTTATGAACCATCATCAAAGCACGCCGCTGTCCATTCACTCAGTGCACATATGTTGAGAATATATAGGCTGATGGAAGTTGCAGCCGCCTTAGCAAGCGAATAAAAGTGCTGAATCGGAGAAAGAAAGTTAAAGACGGCAGAACATGGCCTACATATGGCGCAGAAAATGTAGCGTACTGCTATATTTTATCTTAACACACACCTGAATGCGGCCTGTGGCTTCTAAAGTAAGTCCAGGTGATTCTTGCGTATTAGCAATACCCTCAGTCTGTTTAAAAAAATAAAAAACTCGATGAGACATATCTATGCACATATACAGAGAAACATTCACCCAGGTCATGCTTCCTCCATGCACACAGAGTGCTGCTGTACCTCCACATTAAGCATGCAGCCTGACTGATGAATGACGGAACCGGCGACGCGCGGCAATTTACATATAGAGAATCCCCTTGCGCGCTCCCGGAGTCCGAGCAGCTCTACGGGCTTTGATCAATGTGTGTGTGTGTGTGTGTGTGTGTGTGTGTGTGTGTGTTATAAAGTCAGAGGACGAGGAAGAGAAAGAGGAAAACACTCTTTGTTGCCAACAGATGGAGCGGGCTGTAGGGAGAGGTCAAGGTTGGTGCTCCCGGATGCGTGTGTGTGGAGGGTGTCAAACGAAGGGCCCCTTTAAGTGTGGGTACCAATTGAGGATGGCATGGGCTCAGGAGAACTAGTTTGACGTGATAGATGAGCTGCAGGGCTCTTATTCTATCACTAACACAATGTTTAGAAAGCCATCAGTTGCTCCACTTTGTGTGTAAAGGGACGTAAAAATGTGGGAGTTTTGGTGCCAAATGATGCAAGGGCTTTGCTATATCGGATGTGACGTGAAATGACGTGAAATAACATACTGCCCATAGCTGATAATCAATAATATGGTGAAGTTTCTGCTTCCCTAAGGATGTTTTTAACTCCGGGTGCAGCTCCGAACGCTCCGCCGTGTCACCCAGCCTGTAAAGGCTTCTAGTGTTACTGGATCAGGTTCAGTGGGTGCGGTGGCCGCCTGTCGCCATCCAGACAGCAACAGGCCACCCAGGACACCCGATGCCGGGGGGGGGTGAGAGCTGAAATTCTCCCATTTAGCCCCAATTACGCTCCTTAAAAGAGAATGTAGCTTGTCTCTGTGGGTTACGGGCATCTTTAACGCGTGTTTAATCCTTATCACGACACATGGATGCGAAGAGGGGGTATTTTATAAGGAGTGTAGCCTCTCCATCACTGACAGAGCCGTTTGTATTTGTCAAGCTGTTTTGTGAAAAGAAAGGTAAAACATCCGCCTTATGAAAACTACAAATCTTGAAAACCAGCACAAACATGATCTCATTACAACTCAATCTCAAAAGTGCTCAAATGAGGCAAAAGCAGAATGAAGAAATACAAAAATCTAAAATAAACTTCCACTTAACGTTCACCGTCTCTACCTTCACATTTAAAAATCAATTTTCCAAACCCATGCTCAACAACTGCATCTTCCGAAATATTACAAATAATTTGTTACAAAAATGTATTCCTCTCACTAATCTTACACCCTACCTTAATGGATTCCTGCTAAATTGTCTAAAGAAAATAATTGATATAAATATAAAAAAAAAAAAAAACTGAATGGCCAATCCATCTACATACAGAATCGAGTTAAAATCTACAGATGAGGAGAAATAATCCATATATCTATTAGCATTATCATTCTGAATTGGCTTCATGACTGAATATACAACGAAGGACTAAAGTACTACAGTGTACCAATTCATGGCGGAAAAATCCAACCCGCCCGTGCCATTAGATCACACTGTGTTTTGTCAGGATGAAAGTGTTATTATCATTAAAAATAAAATAAAAATGAAAAATCTCTTCTGCAAGGTTTAAACCTGCCTGCACTTTGACACAAGGTCAGAAAAGGGATAATCACCCTGTGCGGGATAATCGCCACGCACGCGCGCGCGCACGCACGCACGCACGCACACACACACACACACACACACACACACACACACACACACACACACCGGTCCGTCTAATAAGCCACGCAGCGAGTTGCAACCTGCAAAATATTTCACTCACTGGTCATGCATTTTTCCCCCTTGACGTTGAACCTCCTCCTCCTAAACTCCTTCGGCTTTTCGCTCTCTCTCTCTCTCTCTCTCTCTCTCTCTCTCTCTCTCTCTCTCTCTCTCCCTCCACCACCCCCACCCCCTCTGTATTAAGTGCTCGTCCTCTTCGGTCAGTGCGCGTAGCTCCGGGTCTCCGAAGCACCACAAGAGTCGCCGCCGCCGCCGCCACTGCAGCTCCTGGGCTTCCACTCTGGAGCCGCCGCCGGTGCCGCTGCCGGTGCCGGTGCCGTTGCCGCTTTCCAGGGCGAATCTCTCCGTCTTCTCCTCCTGTACCATCCCTTCCCTCTCTTCCACCTCGTCCGCACAGCACAAGTGGCTCTCTATTTCTTCCCATTTTTTTGCGCCGTGTTTCCTCACTTTCATAATCTGCCGATCGCGTCGGGCAGCGCCGGCGCCTTTTGCCGTTTAAAGCCCCGCGTCTTATATTACCAAACCCCCTTTATTACAAGAGTATTTACAATCTCTCCCCCCTCCTCTTCTTCTTCCTCCTCCTTCTCCTCCTCTCCACACCCCCACCACCACCAACACACCCTCCCCTGTACCGTATGCAGCTCGAACCTGAGGCACATCTGAAAGTTATTACACGGGGCGCGTATGTGCCCGCTCGCACTCCCACAGTCCGCACGGGGCGGCAGTGTGGATTTCACGCAGACAGATAGGGAGACATCAGACAAACAGACAGACAGAGGGCTTTGAACCCTATAGTGCCCCGTCTAAATGTACCCCCTCAATACAGACACACACTCATACTGTAGACAGTGAGCGGTATTCACAATGGGGATGGCTGGATTTTAATTGACGGCACATATACACTCATGCATAAGTGACCCAGACCTCATAGATCAGACATGAATTCCTCTAGCTTCTCAGAATAAGGTAATACAATAATAAACCAGTAGAACGTTTTCTCTATAAAATCATTATGAGTGTTATGAGTGTAAGTTATCATTCATATAGATAAGTATGCACTATTGTGGGGTATGGTGTAGCTCCAGATGCGATGAGATCAGACCTAATAAATCATAATAAACAGTTCTAAATGCTGTTTTTAAACTGTTGTACAAAAAAAACACACACACAAAAAAAACACGTGCAATATTGCAGATCAAGGTGTATGATACTTGGATTCTTTCTTTTGTTTTACGGGGCCGGGATGTGATTATCATCTGCACGCAGAGCAGTACAGACCCACACTGTGTATATATGTAAAGCACACATGAAGCCACCCGGGCTATAGCCTGTGTCTGTATTTCTCTTGCTTGTTCAACCTGTTCGTCCTGTTCGCTGCAACCGGATAGTTTGTTGCGCTCCTTGTCATTTTAACACATGCATCTCCTTTCTCTCTATCTGCATAACATAGCCTTTATGTGCACGCGCTTTAAGGAAACAGGCACACACACACACACACACACACACACACACACACACACACACACACACACACACACACACACACACACACACTGCTCCGGTCTGTATATGCAGCAGCATCATATCCGCCCCCTCCAGTGAGCTCCTGTCCGCGGCTTCCCTTGCCCTGTTTTGCGTCCACCTCTCTCTCTCTGCATATTGCTTTCATTAGACTCTCTCTCTCTCTCTCTCTCTCTCTCTCTCTCTCTCTCTCTCTCTCTCACACACACACACACACACACACACACACACACACACACACACACACACACACACACACACACACACACTCCTCCCTCCCTCCAAGAGCCTCTTGTCCGGCCCCCCTGATCTCTGTGTCCATTGGCTTCCACTGGGTCTATTTCTCATGTCCAGCCCCCCCTCCCTCCCTCCCTCCTCCGTCCCCTTTTCTCTCTCTCTCTCTCTCTCTCTCTCTCTCTCTCTCTCTCTCTCTCTAATGACCGTCCATTGGTGTTGTTATTGCGTGTCCCGTCCGTCCCTCCTCCCACTCCCACTCCCACCCGGGTGCCTCGGCCCTGCCCATGTTTTTGTATGTCGGGTGTCCGTCCATCGCCTGACGTTCAAGTTCGTCGGGAACGTCACGTCCGTGCACTTGAACTTGCACGGCTCAGAGGGGGGGGGGAAGGGGGGGGGGGGGGGCTTTTGCCATTTTTTCCATCTCTCTCCCCTTCTCTCTCTCTCCATCTACCTCTCTCTCACACTCTCTCTCTCTTTTTTCTCTGCTCTCCTTTCTCAAAAAAGCCATGACGGCGATCCCGCGATCCATCTTCGCCTCCGCGCCATCTTTGTATTATTTCTAATTTATTTTCTTTTTTTCCCCTTTTTCTCGTGGATGTCAAAGGCGTTGGATGAAGACATTCTTTGCCCCACTGGAGTCTCCTCTCTAACCCCGGCTCTCCCCGATGTGATCCGCGCTGAACGCCGCCGCCGCCAGCCACCATGTCTCGCCGCAAGCAAGGCAAACCCCAGCACTTAAGCAAACGGGATTTTTCGCGTAAGTAGAGATGATAAAAGAAAGAAAATGTCACTTCTGACTTCCTTTCATTTCATTCAGCAAAGAAGGGGGGGTGGGTGGGGGGAGGCAACAAAACAGGAGCTTGTGGACACCGGACGCACCGCTCGGACCCGCGGTCAACTGGACTTAACAGTGTGGAGAGAAAGTGCGACACCTCCGTGCGTAAAAGCCGCTCGGACATCCCGAAAGCCCGAAAGAGAGAGAAAAGTTTTGTGTGTCGGTATACAGCCGTTGCTGCTTCTCTATTACACGGTGAGAATGTGCATTCATAGGCTGTTAGATGCACTCGCTGTGGCTCCGGTGCCCCCACGGTCGCTCCGGTCAGTGGAAACGCGCAGTGCTCCCGGTAACAGAGCGCGTCCTCTCCGCGGAGCTTCGTGGAGAAATCACCCCCCCTTCCCCCCCCCCCCGCGGAATACTGCTGTCTGATAGCTCTGCGGGCAGGGGTTTTTCATCTGCTCTCTCCCGTTCTATATTTGGATTATTTTCAGGGAAAAAAAAACTTGGAGGTGGATTTTTGGATCGAGGGTTGAAAAATCTCGTGTCCGACTGTTTACAGCTGTCTCCCTCTTATCAGCAGCTCCGCATTACAGACAACACAAATCGATTTTTTTTTTTTACAAACTTATAAAAATCCCAATGCCTCTCATGTAAAAGGCTATTTATTGGTGTTTAGCTTAGATGAGAAGCTTTCTCTCTAAAACACAGACAGCAGAGCCGCTGCAGCCCAGAGTTAGAGACGAGAAACAGCAACAGGACGACAGCGTATTAAGTCCTGTCCTTTTTGGTTATTTTTCTTATGAAGCCAAATTTGGACCTGCAAAGATTTCAACTTAGGATTCTAAAGCTTCATGTACAGTTAAGGTAAGACATATAAAATCAGCTCGTTGGTGTGTTGAAGCTGCAGCGTGTGGGGAAAAGCGACCAAATTCCAACAATGTTGTAGTTGAGTCGGCAGTATCCGTCTTTACGCACGGCGTTTCTTTTTCACCAAAGCTTTATTTTTTCGAGTTTATTAGACGCACAAGTCTGATATGTGACGGCTGAGCAGACAAGTGTGTTGGAAAACTGCGGAGCAATTGGCAAAGTGGCGCTTATCGCCGCACCATGTGCCACACTGTGCGCCACCTCGCAGCGTTTTAGCGGCTCTCTACAGTAAGTGGCCCGCAAACAGAAAACAAGAAGATATTTGGGCATCTTTACGCATCAGTGCTTGATTATGTTTCGGTATGTTGGCTATGTTATGTGTTTGGTTTGGAGAGAGAGAAAGTGTGTGTGTGTGTGTGTGTGTGTGTGTGTGTGTGTGTGCCCCGGCTGGGTGACAGCACAGTCGCCATGTCCATGTGCCGTCGCTAGGAGGCAGAGCGCGATCAGAAAACCCAGCGCTGAACTTAAAACCTGATCAGTTTCACCGCCACCCCTACCTACACGGGCTACTAGTTGGCGATCTCTTTAGAATAAAGGGAGAGTATAGACATGGGGAGGAAGGGGGGGGGGAATCGATGCAGGGAGGGAAGAGGACCCCCAGCACCAAATCTGCAATTCTTCTTCATCACCTCAAACCTACCTCTCCTTTTCTGTGCATCACATTTTTTACATACAGTACATACAGCCTGCAATCAGGATTATGCAGCTACACTGTAGTATGCCTGCAGACCCTCCACATTACACACACCACATACACACGTTTCATTTCATTTAGTTTACAGAGAACACAGAATTTGGTTTGTCGTTTTCAAGCAAACACCCATCCCTGATTTTCTTGTTTTTTAGCTCCTGGATTTTGATTTTCTATATTTCTTACAATTCTATATTTCTACTGGATTATTTAGCATACATTACATATCCAGTGTTTGCTTTGTAACGGCATGATCAGGCTGAATTGAAGTAGTTCAAATGTAACAAGACTCAACAGTGTGTTACAAATCTACATTCCCTCCTCCAGATTAAATTACATTGTCAATAATTCCCATATTTTGCCAAGATGGAATATATATTTAAATAGTTTCATGGTATGCAGAGAGCCAGTCTTCCAACAGTTAAGTTTTCTAGTGGGAGCGGTTTAATTTATCAGACAGGGGGAACTTTTAACCTAAAGCTTAATAAAAGGATTTGTAGTAATTTTTTATTCTTATTTTTTTTCTCCTTTAAGAAATGTAATTGTATTGTTATTCACGTTCTGATATATTAATACGGTGTAAGATCACATTATCCTCCTCTCTGCTCCTCATGCTGCTTATTTCACCCAGTCACACTGCCTTGAAAATACATACAAATAAGTGATTCCTATTTTATTGAAATTGAAATATAAAAAAATATAAAAATATTTAGGTCTCCTACCCTCCCTGCTCATGCACCATTAAATCCAACAAAATGATTTTTCAAACCCTTGATATCCACATCTTGAGTTCAACTTGAGAGATGCAGCTTTCATTAGATATTTTGCTGTTGTTTTAATCTGATTTTAAATGTAATGCCCCCCCGGGAGCTGTTGTGTAACTTGCGTGGCGTGTTGACCTGAAGTTAAATCAAAGAGGAGAAGGATGAGGATGAGGAGGAGGAAGAGGAAGAGGGGGGTGTTGATACGGGGGTAGTGGTGGTGTATTGGTGCAAGCCAGGAATTGATCATGTTATCTCCATGTCCTAGTTTGCACGCAGATGTCGCGTAGGATTGCGTCGTTCAAATGATGTTTCCTTGAGGGGATGTAGTCCACATTCAGACCCTATCTCTCTCTCACTTTCTCTCTCACTGTCTCTCTCTCACACACACACACACACACACACACACACACACACACACACACACACACACACACACACACACACACACACACACACACACACACACACACACCCACACACTCTCTTCCACATGCATGCACAGGATCCCTATCCCTTTTATCAGACAAAATCTGTACCAATCACCCAGACAGTGAAAATTAAAATCTATTTTTTGATTCTCAGTGGTTTTAAGTTCATTAAAAATGTGAAATTGGCAGCTGCGGTAAAGAAGGTCAACATGCATTAGGCGGGCTAGCACAGAGTCAGACTCTTCACCTTGGACTGGAAGATTCTTCTTTAAAAGAGAGCGAGACAGTGAATTATGTTCTCCCGTTTCGCTTCTCTAATTCAGCGGGGCCGCTCTGTTCACACTCCTCTCGCTCCACTGCAGGACGGTCTGAGCTTGACAAAAGCCTTTAAAGTAGTCAGGAGTTAATCCGGCTTCAGAGGGGTGAGGAATCGGGGTTGAACGGCTCATTTTGGGGCGATTTCCTGCTCTACAAGCGGCTGGTATCTAAGAACCATAAGTCGGACACAAGTAATCGAGGCCGAGGGAAGAGTTTTCCCTCTCCCTGACACACACACACACACACACACACACACACACACACACACACACACACACACACACACACACACACACACACACACACACACACACACACACACTCTCTGTGCCGCCTGCCTTCTCTTTCCTCATATATGTTGGACATGTTTGTGACAGTTTTCCCTTCTGCTGATTACAGGATCAGAACCTGTACAAACAAGGTTAGGCAAGTCAAACTCATCCACATATTTAGTTTTTTGGCGAATGCTGTGTTTAACCATCATTTTCCATGCTTTCTTCCCCCCCTGTCATTGGCTATGAAATTGTTATCTTTGAAGAAACTGATTTGAGCTTTGCAGCTACTCGGGATATTCTTTCCCACCATTTATTCTCTTATGATGTGTGATCCAGACATCAGCTTGCATTGTAATCATTCCCCCCTCCTGCATTACATGCCTTTCTTTCATTACAAGGCACATTTTCTCACCCCCCTTATTGTGTGCACCACATGTCAGGCTTTTGCTTAGCTCTGACTCTTTAACTCTGATCCTCGACGTGACAGACACAAAGGTTTCTCCTCTTGTCATCTAGTCCCACAAATAGCTGTATCAGATTAAATTACAAGAGACGAAAAAGAAAAATATGAAGATGTGGTTGCTGCTTTCTTGCTGAGCGTCACCTTCTAATTTCTTCTTTTTATGCTCCCTCTCCCTCTTTCCTCCCACCCTCCTCTTCTTGTCCCTCTTGTTCCCCCCTTCCCCTGCCTCCCCAGCAGCCGAACCCCTCTCCACGGCCGTCGTCTCGTCGGAGGAGCTGTCGGAGCGCTGCTCGGAGCACTCGGAAGAAAGCGGCAGCCTCAATGGGCACCACCACCCGGGCTCGGCCGTGGGCCGGTTGGCCCGGCTGGGTCACGACGCTCACAGCTCTCTGGAGCAGGACCTGCTGACCTGCGGCCAGTGCCAATCCACCTTCCCCCTGGCGGACATCCTGCTCTTCATCGAGCACAAGAGGAAGCGATGCCACGGGCCGCCCTGCCTGGCCGTGGGCCGGGGGCTGGACAAGCCCCCCTCGCCCTCCCCGGGCCTTGCCCTCACCCCGTCGCCTGCGTTTGGCTCCCTGCGCAGCCGGAGGCCCGTGGAAGTGGGCGTCCAGGCCACCATGGCGGACGATGACGACGACCGCTTCCTATTGCCTCGGGGGATTTGCCCCAAACAGGAGCCCCTCCCAGGTAACCAGAGCTTCTTCCGCACCAGCCAAACACACATCAGCTATGTGTCTGGATCTGAGCACAGTCGCTGTGGTGCTCACATTAACAGAGAAGCAGCAGCTTCACTGAGGCAGTGGCTGCCAGATCATCTTTGTAGAGCAGAGTTCAGCAAACTTTTTTTTTTTTTTTTTTTTTATGTGCAGTGCCATTTTAAAATGTTCTTGTTAATCAGTGTGCCATATCAGCATTTAGCCTGCCATCATCTACCGAGCCCTCTCAGGCAGTGCTATTCTTTCCCTTCTCGCCGCATTCTGTAAAGACGGCAATGAGTGCTAGCCAATCAGAGGGAGAGTAGAGTAGGGTAGATCGCAGAATGCGGATGGGGGAAAATGTCAATCAAACTGCCGTGAATAGCAAGCTGTGCTCCTGCCTACGGCTGTGAAAGACGTAATTTGGAGCTAATGCGGATTGGATCGATTCCAAAAAACACTTAGCAACACCTATTGCTTGTGTGCCATTGGTGGAGCTACCGAGTGCCTAAGGTGGCTGACCCCTGTTGTGTGATTATGCCTATGTATCGGCTTTTGTGTGAATAAGGAGGTAATATCTGAAAGAATATTTTAAATAGATGATAAGTAGTTCTCTTTTTCTCTAAGCATTCTCTAAAACGTTACTCATCATGGGATATATGAACTCCTCCGGCTCAGAAGCAGCGTTTAGTGTCCGGATTCTTATTTTCTAATCGGCACACTCATGTAATTTTGTGTGTGTGTGTGTGTGTGTGTGTGTGTATTGCCCTGGATGGGTGTACATTTCTGCATGTGTGTTTTCTGCAGCGTCAGGTTTAGTTTTTATATATTGTCGACACAAAGTGGGTGTGTTGCGGTACGACAAGCCAGCGCAGTCTAGCCTAAACGTTGCCCGTGATCTCCATCCAAACCTTGTGGGGGCTGTAGTAGTCTGAGCACAAGGGTTTTTTAGGGGACACATGCATGCCAATCCTTGTTAAGGCGAGAAATTGATTGGCTGAGACATATTTGAGGGGGTGGGATGAGGTGGATGGGTGGGGTGAGTGTTGCCAGACAAACAACAACAGAGGGTTGTCACAGGTGGGGAGGAAACCCGAGAGAATATGCCTCTGTTCTTTTTACAGCTGGCACAAAAGCACACACACTGGTTTGATTTAGGATGGCTTTCTCTCTCCGTCTGTATGTGTGTGTGTGTGTGTGTGTGTGTGTGTGTGTGTGTGTGTATGAATAGTCTTCTGTCTTTGCTGACTAGTGTAAAGGGCAGTGTGTGTGTGTGTGTGTGTGTGTGTGTGTGTGTGTGTGTGTGTGTGTGTGTGTGTGTAAGAGAGATAGAGTGTGTAAGACAATGTAGCGGATCTAATCATCAACCTTAGTCTGACCAGTTGTCCTTCCACTGATCCACTGAATTCAATACAGAAGGTGTGTGTGGCAGTGAATGTGTGTGTGTGTGTGTGTGTGTTTTCCCAGTTTACCCAGTTTGGCAACGGTGAGCAAATCCCATAGGCCAGTAGCAAAGAGACATGGGTGACTTTGACTTTGTGGTACCACTGGTCAGTGTGTTAGTGCACTTCTGAGACCACCATGGTTTAAGTGTGTGTGTGTGTGTGTGTGTGTGTGTGTGCAGATGGAGGATCCGTGGCTGTATGTTGGCAAAACTGTGTGTTTGTGTGTGTCTTTCAGTCTGGGGAGTAACTGCAGCCTCTTTCTGGGATTGGGTGCGCAGAATGTGTGTTCCTGCATAACATGTGAATTAGTTTGTATGTGTGTGTGCACGTGTGTGTGTGCGTCTCTCTCATGTGGCCCTAGCAGATGTGTCCTGCTCTGTGTGGTTTCCCCCCTTTCCACTGCCACATCTTACCCGACTAAATGCAGTCTAACTCTCCATCGCTTTCATTCTTTTCCCTCTCTGAGTTTACCTCCATCCATACCAAACTTCATAGGGAAAACACACGATTTTCGTCATGTTTAATCGCTCCTTTCCCTTTCCCTTCCGTCTCCTTTCCCCAAGTACAAGAATCAAATGAGAGGCGAGCGAAGAGAGGGAAAAGCCAGTTTTAATTTCGCTCTTAGAGGGAAAGTCGTTTATTTAAAGCATCTTAACACCACTAATTATTTGTTGCAGTGCCATTTTTTTCTTCTTCCTTGTGCATTTTAATTAGCAGTAGTTTTTAGTGGCGGGCTGCCTGTACTAAATTAGCCGTTACAGAGAAAGAGAGAGGGGGGGGGGGGCGGAAGGGGGTGAAGATGAAATAGAGCAGCGGAAAGGAAACACACTAGCAAACTACACACTTTATCACTTTGCTCGTTGAACGCTGCTCAGGAATCCTAAATGCTGCAGTTTGTTTTCCATTTTGGAGTTTCTCTGTGTAGGAAATAAGCACAATGAGCCGTCGTTTCTCGCAACTGATCTCAGTTCTCCCAATTTTTACACTTACAGGAAGTGAGGATGAGGAAAAAAATTGTTGTCATAGATGCATTTGACCTTTGACCTGTGGTCTTTGTGCCGTTTGGAGACAAAACTATCTACAGTATGTCAGCTGGAAGGAGTTAGTGCAACATTTGTTTTCAGTTTTTTTTTTTTTGCCAAAGCTGCTTGTGTCTCTGCAGTGACTATATGTTTCAACACACACACACACACACACACACACACACACACACACACACACACACACACACACACACACACACACACTCTCTCTCTCTCACACACAGACATTCACCAGCTAAACTGGGTTATTAGAGCAATTTACATCATAATACAGGCGTCTGGTTGCTTCAATAGCGTTGTGTGTGGGAACGTCTTGGTAGGAACAGCTGTACACTCAGACAGGAGAAGAAAACAGGACGGCAGCGTTATATATCTTGTCTGATGTCGACGTCAAGCTGAACAGCAGACAGACCGAGCATTATTAAACGTTTGCCGTTTGGATCTTTTTTTTTTAAACTGAAAAGAAAAAAAACTCAGCTTTTAAAAAAAAAATATATCCAATTTGTCATCGTGATTACATATATCCTCTTTAATCGATGCTTGCTTCTTTTTTTTTTGTGGACCTTCGTCACACACACCAGCACAAACACCACCTCGCATGCTGAATTGACGCAACACATCCATTCTGATAGGCCATAATTAAAGCCAGTATTTTCCTCCACCGACCTCAGCTTTCATCCTAATTGACCCCAAACTGTCACGGTGAAGTAAATATGTTAAAGGCAGAAAAAAAAATAGAAAAATCTGCTGGAATTTTTAGCAGCGATTATAGCCATCCAAAAGCATTCCTAATGACAAAAAAAGGAGGCGAGGGAGGAATGCGTGTGTGTTTCTTATTTGTAAATGCTGGGCTTGGTGTTTCACTGTGTCTTGTAGGTTTTTCCTTACAGTGTAAAAAGCGTCTTCTCAGCCAGTAAAAAATCCAAATGACCAGAATAACAACAAATTATTAAACAGATTTAAAGAAAAAAAAAAAAAAAAAAAGCATAATTTCTTTTACCTCAAAGACTTACTTCACATATGCCGGTTTCATACCGGTGATTAAGATTAGTATTTGAAATGAGACACTATTGAGTTTAGGTTTTAGCGTACCCATTACTAAATCTGTAGGGATTTTAATCAGTAAAAACATCATCCAAACGCCATCACTTTTCAATTCATCTTCTTGTCTTCATTTAGGAATTTCCTGCTCTAATGGGAATAATATTTCATTCTGACTTCTTTGTCAAATCCAGGGAATATCTTTCATGGCATGTTGCAGGAAATCAGACAGCTCTTCATCTCTGCATCTCCATCATGTAGTGTAGCTGGTTTTTCCTGCGTGCATCTGCCTAGCTTATGTGATGGCTGCATGTCTGCTTGTTGTTAAATGTGCACCAGTGTCTATGGTCAGAGTGCTACAGAGCCTCCTCTGGCTGCTGCGAGGCTCAGAGGAACACAAAGCGTCGGACTTGTGCCGGAACGCTGCTATTTACATATCAAACAGCTCGGACTGAGGAGAGCCGAGACATTACCTGCCTGTGTGTGTGTGTGTGTGTGTGTGTGTGTGTGTGTGTGTGTGTGTGTGTGTGTGTGTGTGCGTGTGTGTGTGTGAGAGCAAGAGAGCACTGTACAGGCAAAATGCCGATCAGTGATGTAAACAGGGCAGCATACCCACCCACCTACACCACACACAGACTCACTCACTCACACACCCACGCACACACACACACACACACACACACACACACACACACACACACACACACACACACACTTGCCCATTTATTCTATTAATCCCTGACTGAGATGAAAATTCTGATTATAATCCCTGAGGCGCCCCTCATTCAGAAACAGCATCGCTAATGTCTCAAAAGAGAGGGGTTTGCATGTGTGTGCGCGTGTGCATTTATGTGTGCGGACGGCCACGTCCCCCCTCCCCCCCCCCCCCTTTCTTTTTTCTTCTTCTTCTAAACAGAAGTGATTGTGATTGAAAAAAAAAGGAAATCTCGAAAATTGAAATTCAAGAATGCATTTTTTTTTTTTTTTGTGTGTGTGTGTGTGTGGATGATTTCCACAGCGAATACAATTCCTGTCCTGTCCTGATTTCTCACAATTAGCATCGAGAATGTAATCCTTTCCTCTCCGTAAAATCGGTCCAAACATTTTTCTTAATGAGCTGAATTGATACGCGGCCAGTGCGAAGAATTATTCATCTTATTGACCACTGATTTTATTGCGCAACATTGGCTGATAAACTGTATTATGCCAGCAATAGTAGCTCATTAACAGAGATGTTATCAACGCTCGTACATGGCGATACATCCGAAAAATGTCTTGAGACTAATTTGTCAGACATAATGGTATTTCTCGCCCCGCAATATCCAGTTTTCAGTCCTGCATTGTAGTCAGCCCACTGAAGAGTCATGCTGGCTCGAAGCCTCGTAACATGAGAATTGTTAGTCTATGATCTAGTGATTAGCAATTAGCTTATCATCACTGGCTAATGCTACCCACCTCAATACACATTAGTGCATTTCTAACACCCATTCATTGTCTGGCTCGGTGTCAGATCTCTCTCTATCTCATGTCTATTCTCTCCCTCCTCTTCTTTTTTCTTTCCATTTTCTCTTTTGGCTCATGCATCTGTCTCTCTGCAACATTAGCAGTCAATGCAAATCCGGGACAGCCAATTGATACTGAATCAATTACAGTATGTTTGGTGTGTGTGTGTGTGTGTGTGTGTGTGTGTGTGTGTGTGTGTGTGTGTGCGTGCGTGTGTGTGTGTGTTTGTGTGTGTCTCATGCTGTAGCACATCCCGGCGAGCCTACAAAGAGATTTCACACACTGGCTGCCATTACTAATCTATTGTTGCTCTCTCTTTCTTTTCTCAACATAAGATTTTATTTAGTGGACTCAAGTGCGGCGTTTGAACTCCGGCGTTTTTCTCTCACAGTGCAGTGTGAGAATCTGACTGTGTCGGCATTTGGAATGAGCTTACCGCGTGTAAACATGTTTGTGTGTGCAGAACACATCAGTAGCCAGTTATAATGCATACAGCAGGCCACTGGACTGACTGCAAAAAGCTACAAATCTGCCACCAAGGCCCAACAGGCTGTTAGGGTTCGGGGAAAAAAAACTCCATGAACTGCATATTGACTGAACTGAACTGTTGATTATTGTCTTGCTGTAAATGTGTGGGTGTGTGTTTTGCGGAGCGTGTCTGCAATCCAGACGGAACAAAAAAAAAAAAAAAAAAATTGGAATTCACTGCCGACAAATTTTGGTAAGAATAAAACATGGAGCGGAAAGAAGAAGCTTTGTGTTGCTCGAAATAGAATATGAAGCACTTCACGTGTATTTAAAGTAGCTTTTTCTCTAGCCAGTGCTTGGAAAGTCCAGACCGGTGAGCCCGTTGATTTATTCTTTATCCTGTTTGGTAATGCTCACAGCACACGCACAAAGACACACACCCATATTTTGTTACGTAAGACAGTATTAGGGCAGCAGCATTGAATTGCTGGACTAAATCTAGTCTGCTTATGTCCTGGCTCTTTAATTAAAGGGATACTTTAGCAATTTAGAATAGCACTTTAATAAAGTTGTGGGACTCAATGAGAGACAGGATAAAAAAAAAAAAAAGAATGGTCAAAAACAAGGCAGTAGAAGCTGAGATATCCTCACTTTTAGTTTGACCCAAACTTCAAAAATACTTGCTCCTGAGCGCCCAGATAGCTCAGTTGGTAGAGCAGGCGCCCACATATAGAGGAGGTTTACTCCTCAACACAGTGGGCCCAGGTTTGACTCTGACCTCCGACCCTTTGCTGGCTGTCATTCCCTCTCTCTGTCATGTCTTTATGCTGTCAAAAATAAATGCTGAAAATGCCCAAAAAATGATCTTAAAAAAAAGAAAATGCCCAAAAAATGATCTTAAAAAAAAGAAAATGCTTCATCCTACATTACCCATAATGCAACAAATATATATATATATCTTTTTTTTTTTAAACCTTCCCTGCCTGGTAAACACCAACAGTTATACAGTTTGTAACGCAGGCTTTCTGTTACAAATGATTGGTCTCCACGCTGGCATAACCCTGATGACGTCACAATGACGTCATAGGGGTTTATTTTCACAGAAGACATCAAGCGACTGTTCCCGCTCAGGCTGAGTAGCACTAACCGAGACAAATGAACTCATCTGTCTTCGTAGGACCGGTGGAGTTCCCCTTTAAACTTACCAAAAGAGCCTTTGAGCAAAACAATGAACTCTACTACTACTGTACCTAATGTGATCTTATTTGACCTGTGGGGAAAGGGGGGGGGGAGTAGAGACAAGAGAGTTCCCCTATGGTGTCCCAT